>NC_091340.1:20337831-20392577 GCF_038502225.1 Cherax quadricarinatus | reverse complement strand
ACACAGTAACAACATTGTCTCACATTATACACTCTCAGGGTCTCACACCACACACTAACAACATGGTCTCAGACCATACACTCTCAGGGTCTCACACCACACACTAACAGCATGGTCTCAGACCATACACTCAGGGTCTCACTCCACACACTAACAACATGGTCTCAGACCATACACTCTCAGGGTCTCACACCACACACTAACAACATGGTCTCAGACCATACACTCTCAGGGTCTCACACCACACACTAACAACATGGTCTCAGACCATACACTCTCAGGGTCTCGCATCACACACTAACAACATGGTCTCAGACCATACACTCTCAGGGTCTCACACCACACACTAGCCACATGGTCTCAGACCATACGCTCTCAGGGTCTCACACCACACATTAACAACATGGTCTCAGACCATACACTCTTAGGGTCTCACACCACACACTAACAACATGGTCTCAGACCATACATTCTCAGGGTCTCACACCACACACTAACAACATGGTCTCAGACCATACACTCTCAGGGTCTCACTCCACCCACTAACATGGTCTCAGACCATACACTCTCAGGGTCTCACACCACACACTAACAACAAGGTCTCAGACCATACACTCTCAGGGTCTCACACCACACAGTAACATGGTCTCAGAGCATACACTCTCAGGGTCTCACACCACACACCATCAACACGGTCTCAGACCTCACTGTCTTGCAGTATTCCTAGAGGGTGTTCTGGGGGTCAATGCCCCCGCATACTGGTTCATGACCTTGCCTCGTGAATCAGGACCTGATCAACCAGGGTGTTACTGCTGGCTGCACGGAAAATAACGTACGAATCAGTTTAGCTGGTCAGGTACTGACTGTAGGTGGCTATCCAACGCCTTCTTGAAGACAACCAGGGGTCTATTGGTAATCCCCCTTACGTATGCTGGAAGGCAGTTCAACATTCTTGGGTCCCTGATGCTGACTGTGTTGTTTTTTAGTGCACTCGTGGCCACTCCTACTTTTCATTGGAGGAATGTTGCACCTCGTGCCAAGTCTTTTGTTTTCATAAGGAGTGATTTGTGTGTGTACGTTTGGGTCTAGTCCCTCAGGATTTTCCAAGCGTATTATCATGTATTTTTTTTTTTGCCTGTGTTGGAAGAAGTAGAGGTGAAAGCACTTCAACAGTTCCCAGTAATTTAGGTGCTTTAGATAAGATTTTGTTTGGATTTTTAACCCCTGAGGGTTATCCACTCAGGATAACACAGTCAGTGTGTCATTGAGGACTGTGTCTTATTTCCATTGGAGTCCTTAAATCTTGTTCCTCCAGGATGCGACCCCCACCAGTCGACTAACACCCAGGTACCTATTTACTTGCTAGGCGAACGGGACAACAGATGTAAGGAAATACCCTATGTTTTCACCCTTTCCGGGGATCAAACCATGAACACTGTACATATGTGAAACTAGAGCATTGCCTACCAGGTCACGGGATGCCTGTAAAGCGAGGTACCGACCTTGCCAGTGAAAGTTCTTTGTTCTCCAGGTCTGCAATTTCGCCTGCCTTGAAAGGCGCCGTTATTGATTATAGGAATATTCCAGCCTAGAAAGAACAAGCAAGTTGAAGAGAATCATCATTGGCTTGGCATCCTTAGTTCTGAAGGTTCTCATTCATACTATTATTTTCCTAGCAGATGTGATAGATACATTGTTATGATCTTTCAAAGTGAGATCCTCTGACATTATTACTCCCAGCCAGGTCCTTCACATTAGTTTTTCGCTATATTTTGTGGTTTGAATTTGTTTTATTCTCTGATCCAGTTTTTATTTCCCCGAGTTTTCCATATCTGAGTAATTAAAATTAATTTCTCAATGAACTTCATATTTTCTGAGGCCCATTAAAAACTTGGTTAATGTCTGCTTGGAAATTTACTGTGTCCTCAATGGATGATATTGTCAGGCAAATTCTAGCATGATCAGCAAAGTAAGACTGCTGTGGTTTACATCTGTCAGATACGAGGACGAGGAACAGGATGGGAGCGAGTACTGTGCCTTGTGGAACAGCTTTTCACTGCAGCCGCTGCTGATTTAACTCTGTTTACTATTACTCTGTGTACGGTTGGTTTGGAAGTTATAGATCCATCTACCCACTTTTCCTGTTTCCTTTTATCACGCATTTTGTATGCCATTACACCATGATCGCACTTGTCGACGGCTTTTGCAGTCTTTTGCAGGCTTTTGCATTTTGTTTACCCGTCAGTGCATCCAAGACCATATAGTGGTCCAGTAGGTGTGAGAGGCAGAAGCGACCTGCTCTAAACCCATGCTGCCCAGGGTTGTGCAACTGTTGGGTATCCAAGTAGTTGGCGATCTTGCTTCTTAGAATACTTTCAAAGACTTTTATGATGTGGGACGTTAGTGCTATCGGTCTGTAATTCTCTGGTATTGCTTTACTGTCACCTTTGTAGAGTGGGACTATATCCGTTGTTTTCAGTGACAGTAGGATGACCCCCCCCCAATCCCATGTCTAGGTTCCCCCTCCATAGAATATTTAAGGCAGGTGAGACACTAGCATTCCCCCTACCTCTATGGGTTCATGGAAGGTAAAAGTGTGCAGAACTGTATTTCCAGCTTCCTCACGGCACACACCTCTACTAGTTTTACCACTTTTCTTGATCTAAAATCTGCATTTGATATTGAGAACAGAACCGTTATACTAAATGAACTAGCCAAAATGAATATTGGTGGTAGCTTACTCTGCTGGATAATAGGATACCTGTCAAATAAGTATCCTTTATCAAGGCTTTAGAAGTGAGTCTAAAGAAATGTCTTTAGGTACACCGCAGGGAGGAGTTCTTAGTCCCATGCTATTTAATATTCTGATTAATGCTCTCCTAAATGCTCTACTTTCCTCACCTAAACATATAACTATAAGCTATGCTGATGATATCATGATCCACACAACAGGGCATAAGATGAGCACCATTCTTAATGAAGTTCAAGCAATCTGTAATCGACTAAGTCTCATAATATCTTCCTCTAAAACAAAGATATTAACAAGCAAACGACATCCCCTACCCATCTATTTACAGGGTGACAGCATTAGCTACGTTAAAACTTACAGATATCTTGGTGTAGATGTACCCTTTAACAAATCCGCTATACCACAACTAAATAAGAAATGCAAAGATAGGCTAAATGCTCTCAAAGCTGTTGCTGGCTACAACCCCAACTATGGTGCTAATGTTGCTGGCTACAACCCCAACTATGGTGCTAATGTAAGAATCGTGAGAATGATGTGCATAGCCTATGTTAGGTCCTTAATTGATTATGCTGCTCCCCATGTTGATATTAGCTAGAGAAAGTTCTCTCCAACCCTTGGAGTTAATGCAAAATGAAGCTCTCAGAATTATTCTTCGTTGTCCCAAATCTACAAAGGTTCTTAATATGAGGAAGGAGTTTGGTATTTCTAGTATCAGTGATAGGACTGTTGAGATTAACACTGTACTCGGTATTAGAATGTTAAGAAATGAACCAGACACTGTCACAATGAATCTTACTAAATGTCTCGAAGTAAATACACACAGATCTAAATGGATTGTGAAAACTTGCAATTGCATTAAGTTTTATAACCTGCATGAACTGTATCACTGTAGACAACAAGAGCATTTCACCCCTCCATGGAAGATGTGTTCATTTAATATCACATACCTACAAGTCCCTCCCAAGAAGCTCATTGCTAGTAATCCCTTCCTTAAATCACTTGTTAAAGCAACTGCTCAAGAAGAAATTTCTCGCCTAGCTGGTAGTAATAAGTTATCACAAGTTATATACACTGATGGATCTAAACAGGAGTCTTCTGGCAGGGCTGCATCTGCTCTTGTTGCCACCTCCCTAGTTAAGAACGATAATAAATTTGTCGAGTCAGCCATAAGAATTAACAACTGGGTGTCGACACTGCAAACTGAATTGTTTGCAATCCTAATGGCGCTAAAGCTAACATCATTACTGATTCTATGCTGTATAATCCTCCGGGTTTAGCGCTTCCCCCTTGATTATAATAATAATACTGATTCTATGTCATCATTGAAGGCTCTTGATTCATAACGACTCCAGCAACATGCTCATTGGAGAAGCCAGGTATAGATACTCAAAAATCAGGGACAAAGGAATTAATGTACAATTGCTATGGATCCCATCACATATTGGATTATTCCTTCAAGAGTTAGTTTAGTTTAATATGTTTATTATGCACCCCATACCCATCCTGTGGGCGGTAGTCAAAAGATTACAAAGGTACATAATGGGTTCATGATAAAGTTGATATGTTAGCCAAGAAGAGTACCCAGAAGGAGAATATAGAATGTAACTTTGGTATATATGTGTCTAGCATTAGGAATAATATTAGGAGAAGTAAATAATGAAAATGATTGTTATAGGAATGCAGTTAGAAGCCTGAGTAGATCTATAACCCACCAGGCCCGGTGGCCTGGTGGCTAAAACTCCCGCTTCACACACGGAGGGCCCGGGTTCGATTCCCGGCGGGTGGAAACATTTCGACACGTTTCCTTACACCTGTTGTCCTGTTCACCTAGCAGCAAATAGGTACCTGGGTGTTAGTCGACTGTTGTGGGTCGCATCCTGGGGGACAAGATTAAGGACCCCAATGGAAATAAGTTAGACAGTCCTCGATGACGCACTGACTTTCTTGGGTTATCCTGGGTGGCTAACCCTCCGGGGTTAAAAATCCGAACGAAATCTTATCTTATCTTAACGTAGATAAGTATGTTTATGGAGCAACGTGCAATGTGAACACTGACTGATGTAGTGGCCAGGCTTAGGCTTGGTTACAAGTACTTCTGGCAGTTTGGGAGACACACACATGATGCTCAAACTAAATGTAAATTATGTGATCATGCATATGGTCACTGTCTTGAACACTATGTGCTTAATTGTCCACTTATTGAGGAATACAGAGACAGTATAATAACCTATGTGACATGTCAAGATATTAATGAAAATAAAATACCAGATATACTAGCAAATTTCCTAAATTTGCTTGTAACAGATAAGTGAACTGTAGATATGTAGATAAATAGAAACCCATATGTACACCTGTTAACCCTTTTGGGGCCTAGTTCCTAGGCCTTTTGTGTATCCATATGCTCTCGCGCTACCGTCCACAGGATGGATATGGGGTGCACAATAAACTAGCCACTTCGGTGGCAAAATCTAAATCTTGCAAGGGACCAAGAGAACATGTAGGCCAGGATGAATTACAGCAGTTGGATATGCTGAATGTTGAAAACAGAGTAAAACAACTGAAGCTAAATCATGTTTATAAAATTGCTCACAAACAGTGCCCAGAATATCTTGGTGTCAATTTTGTCAAGGTTGGGAGCCAAAGCAATCATAGTACTAGGGGGAGAGAGCACAACTTTGTAGTACCCACAGTCATTGGCCAGGCTTCAAACACCTTTTATTGTACAGCAATAAAGGAATGGAACAGACTACCTGCACATGTCAAAGCCAGTCATAGCATGAACCAGTTCAAGAAGAGTGCCAAAAGGTGTCTGATGAATGTAGCTACAGAAAGGGAGGGAAATGATTTTCTATTTTTTAGCTAACATACGTGTAAATTTTACCTTATTCCTAGTATTGTAGATAGTCTTAATGACCCTCGTGTAGTAGATAGTCTTTTTAGTATGATAATAAGATGTTATCTTCATTGTAGAATAATAAGAAAATATTATAACCTTTATATTATAATAAGGTAAAAGGACCCCAATGGAAATAAGTCAGTCTGACTTTTTTGGGTTATTCTAGGTTCTCTACACATATGCTGCTATGTATGATAATTCTGTGTAACTGTATTTGTGTATACCTGAATAAACTTACTTACACGAGTCTGGGCCTGGGGCATAATGCATGGGCATATCATTTATTGCCTTTTCAAAGTCCTGTGGTGTTAGGGTTATGTCAGAAATTCTGGAATTAGTAAAATTTTGAGTCATAAAAAATTAGATTGTCGACCTTTAATCTGATTATCAGCAAAGTAAATACTGACTCGTATTAAAACTTCAGCATCTCTCTCATTTCTTTGCTGTCATCTGTGTAAAGTCACAAGGACACAGTACTGGTTGTGGCATAAGAAAAGAAATGTTTTGGATTTTTTTCATTTTCATTTATTGCTTTAAATTCTTTCTGTGTTTCCTGGCTCCTGTATGATTCATTTAACTTAAGTTCAGTATTTTCTATTTCTCAAGCCAGTGTCTCCTTCGGTGTTGCAGATAGACTGGGGGCACTCAGCGTAAGGGATACATCACCAGGGTAAGGGATACATCAAGGTACGGGATACATAATCAGGGTAAGAGAGACACTAAGGTAAGGGATACATTATTAGGGCAAGGCATACATTATCATGGTAAGGGATACATCATGATGGTAAGTTAAGGGAAGGTTGACAACTAATCATCGTCATCAAAACTAATAAAGTAAGTGGTTGGTCGAGCTCCCTGGGTACTCATGCTGAAGAAATATCCGTTACCACCAGGCCAGTTGATGCTCGAGGGCAGGTTCTTGAAGGGTGACACTGAAGAGCTCTTTCTGTTGCTGGAGACCTTTCCGGGACCACTGGTGACCTTACTGAAGACACTGTTGCTTGGTATACTGTTAGAGAAAGGCTGATGAAGAGAGTTGAAGTTTGTTCTATCGAGCAGGATAGAGCTGCTGCTGCTGATAGGTCCTGCTGAGCGACTACCACTGCTTGTACCACTGCTGAAGTGGCTGAGACTACTACTGGGTCTTGAGAATACAGGAGCTGAGGTTGGCCTAGGAGAGAAAGGTGTCCTGAAAGCGCTAGTTTGTCTGAAGGGGTTGGTGGTGCTGGTGGGGAATCTGTTGAAGCCACCGTTGGTGAAGCCTGTTGAGCCGAACCTGTTATTTCTGTTGAAATAAAGAAAGTTGAACATTATAACCCAGTCAAGAGTTAACCAAGAATATTGTTAAACATTATTAAACATTTATAATGTTTACTGTGCTCATAAACATCCAAGAGCTACAAGAATTGCAATTTATAAAATATACAATACTTTCGTGTGTTAGGTTTCAAGTCTGTCTACTACACGAAGGTTGGTGTGTTAGTGAATATATACTTCTCAGTGGATATACTGAAATATACTTAGTGTATATGAACTAACACACACACGTCTCAGTGTAAATACACTGAGGCTTGTATAACTGTGCGTTGTGTTGTTGTGCGTTAGTATTGTGTGTAATGTGTGTTGTGTTTTGTGTGTACTGTCTTGTACTCACCTATTTGTGGTTGCAGGGGTCGAGTCTTGGCTCCTGGCCCCGCCTCTTCACTGGTTGCTACTGGGTCCTCTCTCCCTGCTCCATGAGCTTTATCAAACCTCGTCTTAAAACTGTGTATGGTTCCCGCCTCCACTATGTCACTTTCTAGGCTATTCCATGGCCTGACAACTCTATGACTGAAGAAATACTTCCTAACATCCCTTTGACTTATCTGAGTCTTCAACTTACAATTGTGACCTCTTGTTTCTGTGTCCCATCTCTGGAACATCCTGTCTTTGTCCACCTTGTCTAGTCCGCGGAGTATTTTATATATCGTTACCATGTCTCCCCTGACTCTCCTGTTCTCAAATGTCGTCAGGCCGATTTTTCTTAACCTTTCTTCATAGGACATTCCCCTTAGCTCTGGAATAACCTTGTCGCAAACCTTTGCACTTTCTCTAATTTCTTGACGTGCTTGATCAAGTGCGGGTTCCAAACAGGTGCTGCATACTCCAGTATGGGCCTGATGCACACGGTGTACAGTGTCTTGAACAATTCCTTACTAAGGTATCGGAACGCTGTTCTCAGGTTTGCCAGGCGCCCATATGCTGCAGCAGTTATCTGGCTGATGTGAGCTTCCGGAGACATGCTCGGTGTTATACTCACCCCGAGATCTTTCTTGGGGTGTTGTTGTTTCTTGTGTTGCAGTGTTGTTGTGTATTGCGTTGTAGTGTTGTGTCTTGTGTTATATTGTTGTGTCTTGTGTTGGAGTGTTGTGTCTTGTGTTGTAGTGTTTTGTGTTGTACTGTCTTGTGTTGTAGTGCTGTGTCTTGTGTCTTGTGTTGTGTCTTGTGTTGTTGTGTCTTGTGTTGTTGTGTCTTGTGTTGTAGTGTTATGTGTTGTAGTGTTGTGTCTTGTGTTGTTGTGTCTTGTGTTGTAGTGTTGTGTCTTGTGTTGTGTCTTGTGTTGTAGTGTTTTGTGTTGTAGTGTTGTGTCTTGTGTTGTGTCTTGTGTTGTAGTGTTTTGTGTTGTAGTGTTGTGTCTTGTGTTGTTGTGTCTTGTGTTGTAGTGTTTTATGTTGCAGTGTTGTGGTGTCTTGTGTTGTAGTGTTGTGTCTTGTGTTGTTGTTGTGTCTTGTGTTGTTGTGTCTTGTGTTGTAGTGTTGTGTCTTGTGTTGTTGTTGTGTCTTGTGTTGTTGTGTCTTGTGTTGTAGTGTTGTGTCTTGTGCTGTTGTGTCTTGTGTTGTAGTGTTGTGTCTTGTGTTGTTGTTGTGTCTTGTGTTGTTGTGTCTTGCGTTGTAGTGTTGTGTCTTGTGTTGTTGTGTCTTGTGTTGTAGTGTTGTGTCTTGTGTTGTTGTGTCTTGTGTTGTAGTGTTGTGTCTTGTGTTGTGTCTTGTGTTGTAGTGTTGTGTCTTGTGTTGTAGTGTTGTGTCTTGTGTTGTTGTTGTGTCTTGTGTTGTTGTGTCTTGTGTTGTTGTGTCTTGTGTTGTTGTTGTGTCTTGTGTTGTGTCTTGTGTTGTAGTGTTGTGTCTTGTGTTGTTGTGTCTTGTGTTGTAGTGTTGTGTCTTGTGTTGTTGTGTCTTGTGTTGTAGTGCTGTGTCTTGTGTTGTTGTGTCTTGTGTTGTAGTGTTCTGTGTTGTAGTGTTCTGTGTTGTAGTGTTCTGTGTTGTTGTGTCTTGTGTTGTTGTGTCTTGTGTTGTAGTGTTGTGTCTTGTGTTGTTGTGTCTTGTGTTGTTGTGTCTTGTGTTGTAGTGTTGTGTCTTGTGTTGTAGTGTTCTGTGTTGTAGTGTCTTGTGTTGTAGTGTTGTGTCTTGTGTTGTAGTGTTCTGTGTTGTAGTGTCTTGTGTTGTAGTGTTGTGTCTTGTGTTGTAGTGTTGTGTCTTGTGTTGTTGTGTCTTGTGTTGTTTACCTGGAGTTTACCTGGAGAGAGTTCCGGGGGTCAACGCCCCAGCGGCCCGGTCTGTGACCAGGCCTCCTGGTGGATCAGAGCCTGATCAACCAGTCTGTTGCTGCTGGCTGCACGCAAACCAACGTACGAGCCACAGCCCGGCTGATCCGGAACTGACTTTAGGTGCTTGTCCAGTGCCAGCTTGAAGACTGCCAGGGGTCTGTTGGTAATCCCCCTTATGTGTGCTGGGAGGCAGTTGAACAGTCTCGGGCCCCTGACACTTATTGTATGGTCTCTTAACGTGCTAGTGACACCCCTGCTTTTCATTGGGGGGATGGTGCATCGTCTGCCAAGTCTTTTGCTTTCGTAGTGAGTGATTTTCGTGTGCAAGTTCGGTACTAGTCCCTCTAGGATTTTCCAGGTGTATATAATCATGTATCTCTCCCTCCTGCGTTCCAGGGAATACAGGTTTAGGAACCTCAAGCGCTCCCAATAATTGAGGTGTTTTATCTCCGTTATGCGCGCCGTGAAAGTTCTCTGTACATTTTCTAGGTCGGCAATTTCACCTGCCTTGAAAGGTGCTGTTAGTGTGCAGCAATATTCCAGCCTAGATAGAACAAGTGACCTGAAGAGTGTCATCATGGGATTGGCCTCCCTAGTTTTGAAGGTTCTCATTATCCATCCTGTCATTTTTCTAGCAGATGCGATTGATACAATGTTATGGTCCTTGAAGGTGAGATCCTCCGACATGATCACTCCCAGGTCTTTGACGTTGGTGTTTCGCTCTATTTTGTGGCCAGAATTTGTTTTGTACTCTGATGAAGATTTAATTTCCTCATGTTTACCATATCTGAGTAATTGAAATTTCTCATCGTTGAACTTCATATTGTTTTCTGCAGCCCACTGAAAGATTTGGTTGATGTCCGCCTGGAGCTTTGCAGTGTCTGCAATGGAAGACATTGTCATGCAGATTTGGGTGTCTGCAAAGGAAAACACGGTGCTGTGGCTGACATCCTTGTCTATGTCGGATATGAGGATGAGGAACAAGATGGGAGCGAGTACTGTGTCTTGTGTTGTTGTGTCTTGTGCTGTTGTGTCTTGTGTTGTTGTGTCTTGTGTTGTAGTGTTGTTGTCTTGTGTTGTGTCTTGTGTTGTAGTGTTGTTGTCTTGTGTTGTGTCTTGTGTTGTAGTGTTGTGTCTTGTGTTGTTGTGTCTTGCGTTGTTGTGTTTTGTGTTGTAGTGTTTGGTGTTGTAGTGTTGTGTCTTGTGTTGTGTCTTGAGTTGTTGTGTCTTGTGTTGTTGTGTCTTGTGTTGTTGTGTCTTGTGTTGTAGTGTTTTGTGTTGTAGTGTTGTGTCTTGTGTTGTGTCTTGTGTTGTGTCTTGAGTTGTTGTGTCTTGTGTTGTTGTGTCTTGTGTTGTTGTGTCTTCTGTTGTAGTGTTTTGTGTTGTAGTGTTGTGTCTTGTGTTGTTGTGTCTTGTGTTGTAGTGTTTTGTGTTGTAGTGTTGTGTCTTGTGCTGTTGTGTCTTGTGTTGTTGTGTCTTGTGTTGTAGTGTTGTGTCTTGTGTTGTTGTGTCTTGTGTTATAGTGTTTTGTGTTGTAGTGTTGTGTCTTGTGCTGTAGTGTTGTGTCTTGTGTTGTTGTGTCTTGTGTTGTTGTGTCTTGTGTTGTTGTGTCTTGTGTTGTAGTGCTGTCTTTTGTGTTGTTGTGTCTTGTGTTGTAGTGTTGTGTGTTGTGTTGTTGTGTCTTGTGTTGTTGTGTCTTGTGTTGTAGTGTTCTGTGTTGTAGTGTTCTGTGTTGTAGTGTCTTGTGTTGTAGTGTTGTGTCTTGTGTTGTAGTGTCTTGTGTTGTAGTGTTGTGTCTTGTGATGTAGTGTTGTGTCTTGTGTTGTTGTGTCTTGTGTTGTAGTGTTGTGTCTTGTGTTGTTGTGTCTTGTGTTGTAGTGTTGTGTCTTGTGTTGTTGTGTCTTGTGTTGTTGTGTCTTGTGTTGTAGTGTTTTGGGTTGTAGTGTTGTGTCTTGTGTTGTGTCTTGTGTTGTAGTGTTTTGTGTTGTAGTGTTGTGTCTTGTGTTGTTGTGTCTTGTGCTGTTGTGTCTTGTGTTGTTGTGTCTTGTGTTGTTGTGTCTTGTGTTGTACTGTTGTGTCTTGTGTTGTAGTGTTGTTGTGTCTTGTGTTGTGTCTTGTGTTGTAGTGTTGTGTCTTGTGTTGTTGTGTCTTGCGTTGTTGTGTTTTGTGTTGTAGTGTTTTGTGTTGTAGTGTTTTGTGTTGTAGTGTTGTGTCTTGTGTTGTTGTGTCTTGTGTTGTAGGTCCTTTTGTTGTAGTGTTTTGTGTTGTAGTGTTGTGTCTTGTGTTGTGTCTTGTGTTGTAGTGTTTTGTGTTGTAGTGTTGTGTCTTGTGTTGTTGTGTCTTGTGTTGTAGTGTTTTGTGTTGTAGTGTTCTGTGTTGTAGTGTTCTGTGTTGTAGTGTTGTGTCGTGTGTTGTAGTGTTGTTGTCTTGTGTTGTGTCTTGTGTTGTAGTGTTGTTGTCTTGTGTTGTGTCTTGTGTTGTTGTGTCTTGCGTTGTTGTGTTTTGTGTTGTAGTGTTTTGTGTTGTAGTGTTTTGTGTTGTAGTGTTGTGTCTTGTGTTGTGTCTTGTGTTGTTGTGTCTTGTGTTGTTGTGTCTTGTGTTGTTGTGTCTTGTGTTGTAGTGTTGTGTCTTGTGTTGTAGTGTTTTGTGTTGTAGTGTTGTGTCTTGTGTTGTTGTGTCTTGTGTTGTTGTGTCTTGTGTTGTAGTGTTGTGTCTTGTGTTGTTGTGTCTTGTGTTGTAGTGTTTTGTGTTGTAGTGTTGTGTCTTGTGTTGTTGTGTCTTGTGCTGTTGTGTCTTGTGTTGTTGTGTCTTGTGTTGTAGTGTTGTGTCTTGTGCTGTTGTGTCTTGTGTTGTAGTGTTTTGTGTTGTAGTGTTGTGTCTTGTGTTGTTGTGTCTTGTGTTGTAGTGTTTTGTGTTGTAGTGTTGTGTCTTGTGTTGTTGTGTCTTGTGCTGTTGTGTCTTGTGTTGTTGTGTCTTGTGCTGTTGTGTCTTGTGTTGTTGTGTCTTGTGTTGTAGTGTTGTGTCTTGTGTTGTTGTGTCTTGTGTTGTAGTGTTGTGTCTTGTGTTGTTGTGTCTTGTGTTATAGTGTTTTGTGTTGTAGTGTTGTGTCTTGTGTTGTAGTGTTGTGTCTTGTGTTGTTGTGTCTTGTGTTGTAGTGTTTTGTGTTGTAGTGTTGTGTCTTGTGTTGTGTCTTGTGCTGTTGTGTCTTGTGTTGTTGTGTCTTGTGTTGTAGTACTGTGTCTTGTGTTGTTGTGTCTTGTGTTGTTGTGTCTTGTGTTGTAGTGTTCTGTGTTGTAGTGTTCTGTGTTGTAGTGTCTTGTGTTGTAGTGTTGTGTCTTGTGTTGTAGTGTCTTGTGTTGTAGTGTTGTGTCTTGTGATGTAGTGTTGTGTCTTGTGTTGTTGTGTCTTGTGTTGCTGTGTCTTGTGTTGTAGTGTTTTGTGTTGTAGTGTTGTGTCTTTGTGTTGTTGTGTCTTGTGCTGTTGTGGTTTGTGTTGTTGTGTCTTGTGTTGTAGTGTTGTTGTGTCTTGTGTTGTGCCTTGTGTTGTAGTGTTGTGTCTTGTGTTTTTGTGTCTTGCGTTGTTGTGTTTTGTGTTGTAGTGTTTTGTGTTGTAGTGTTTTATGTTGTAGTGTTGTGTCTTGTGTTGTTGTGTCTTGTGTTGTTGTGTCTTGTGTTGTAGTGTTTTGTGTTGTGTTGTGTCTTGTGTTGTAGTGTTTTGTGTTGCAGTGTTGTGTCTTGTGTTGTTGTGTCTTGTGTTGGTGTGTCTTGTGTTGTAGTGTTGTGTCTTGTGTTGTTGTGTCTTGTGTTGTTGTGTCTTGTGTTGTAGTGTTTTGTGTTGTAGTGTTGTGTCTTGTGTTGTTGTGCCTTGTGTTGTAGTGTTTTGTGTTGTAGTGTCTTGTGTTGTAGTGTTGTGTCTTGTGTTGTAGTGTCTTGTGTTGTGTTATGTTATAGTGTCTTGTGTTGTAGTGTTGTGTCTTGTGTTGTAGTGTCTTGTGTTGTTGTGTCTTGTCTTTCAGTGTCTTGTGTTGTAGTGTTGTGTCTTGTGTTTTAGTGTTGTGTCTTGTCTTGTGTTGTAGTGTTGTTGTGCCTTGTGTTGTGTTATGTTGTAGTGTCTTGTGTTGTAGTGTTGTGTCTTGTGTTGTAGTGTCTTGTGTTGTTGTGTCTTGTCTTTCAGTGTCTTGTGTTGTAGTGTTGTGTCTTGTGTTGTAGTGTCTTGTGTTGTTGTGTCTTGTCTTTCAGTGTCTTGTGTTGTAGTATTGTGTCTTGTGTTGTAGTGTCTTGTGTTGTAGTGTCTTGTGTTGTAGTGTCTTGTGTTGTAGTGTCTTGTGTTGTAGTGTCCTGTGTTGTAGTGTCTTGTGTTGTAGTGTCTTGTGTTGTAGTGTCCTGTGTTGTAGTGTCTTGTGTTGTAGTGCCTTGTGTTGTTGTGTCTTGTCTTTCAGTGTCTTGTGTTGTAGTGTTGTGTCTTGTGTTGTAGTGTCTTGTGTTGTAGTGTCTTGTGTTGTAGTGTCTTGTGTTGTAGTGTTGTGTCTTGTGTTGTAGTGTCTTGTGTTGTGTCTTTTGTTGTAGTGTTGTGTTGTAGTGTTGTGTCTTGTGCTCTGTCTTGTGTTGTAGCTTTGTGTCTTGTGTTGTGTTGTGTCTTGTAGTGTTGTGTCTTGTGTTGTGTCTTGTGTTGTGTCTTGTGTTGATTCTTGTGTTGTGTCTTGTGTTGTGTTTTGTGTTGTGTCTTTTGTCTTGTGTTGTGTCCTGTGTTGTGTTTTGTGCTGTGTCTTTACCTGGAGAGAGTTCCGGGGGTCAACGCCCCCGCGGCCCGGTCTGAGACCAGGCCTCCTGGTGGATCAGAGCCTGATCAGCCAGGCTGTTGCTGCTGGCTGCACGCAAACCAACATACGAGCCACAGCCCGGCTGATCCGGAACTGACTTTAGGTGCTTGTCCAGTGCCAGCTTGAAGACTGCCAGGGGTCTGTTGGTAATCCCCCTTATGTGTGCTGGGAGGCAGTTGAACAGTCTCGGGCCCCTGACACTTATTGTATGGTCTCTTAACGTGCTAGTGACACCCCTGCTTTTCATTGGGGGGATGGTGCATCGTCTGCCAAGTCTTTTGCTTTCGTAGTGGGTGATTTTCGTGTGCAAGTTCGGTACTAGTCCCTCTAGGATTTTCCAGGTGTATATAATCATGTATCTCTCCCTCCTGCGTTCCAGGGAATACAGGTTTAGGAACCTCAAGCGCTCCCAATAATTGAGGTGTTTTATCTCCGTTATGCGCGCCGTGAAAGTTCTCTGTACATTTTCTAGGTCGGCAATTTCACCTGCCTTGAAAGGTGCTGTTAGTGTGCAGCAATATTCCAGCCTAGATAGAACAAGTGACCTGAAGAGTGTCATCATGGGCTTGGCCTCCCTAGTTTTGAAGGTTCTCATTATCCATCCTGTCATTTTTCTAGCAGATGCGATTGATACAGTGTTATGGTCCTTGAAGGTGAGATCCTCCGACATGATCACTCCCAGGTCTTTGACGTTGGTGTTTCGCTCTATTTTGTGGCCAGAATTTGTTTTGTACTCTGATGAAGATTTAATTTCCTCATGTTTACCATATCTGAGTAATTGAAATTTCTCATCGTTGAACTTCATATTGTTTTCTGCAGCCCACTGAAAGATTTGGTTGATGTCTGCCTGGAGCTTTGCAGTGTCTGCAATGGAAGACACTTTCATGCAGATTCGGGTGTCATCTGCAAAGGAAGACACGGTGCTGTGGCTGACATCCTTGTCTATGTCGGATATAAGGATGAGGAACAAGATGGGAGCGAGTACTGTGCCTTGTGGAACAGAGCTTTTCACCGTAGCTGCCTCGGACTTTACTCTGTTGACGACTACTCTCTGTGTTCTGTTAGTGAGGAAATTATAGATCCATCTACCGACTTTTCCTGTTATTCCTTTAGCACGCATTTTGTGCGCTATTACGCCATGGTCACACTTGTCGAAGGCTTTTGCAAAGTCTGTATATATTACATCTGCATTCTTTTTGTCTTCTAGTGCATTTAGGACCTTGTCGTAGTGGTCCAATAGTTGAGACAGACAGGAGCGACCTGTTCTAAACCCATGTTGCCCTGGGTTGTGTAACTGATGGGTTTCTAGATGCGTGGTGATCTTGCTTCTTAGGACCCTTTCAAAGATTTTTATGATATGGGATGTTAGTGCTATTGGTCTGTAGTTCTTTGCTGTTGCTTTACTGCCCCCTTTGTGGAGTGGGGCTATGTCTGTTGTTTTTAGTAACTGTGGGACGACCCCCGTGTCCATGCTCCCTCTCCATAGGATGGAAAAGGCTCGTGATAGGGGCTTCTTGCAGTTCTTGATGAACACAGAGTTCCATGAGTCTGGCCCTGGGGCAGAGTGCATGGGCATGTCATTTATCGCCTGTTCGAAGTCATTTGGCGTCAGGATAACATCGGATAGGCTTGTGTTAATCAAATTTTGTGGCTCTCTCATAAAAAATTCATTTTGATCTTCGACTCTCAGTCTGGTTAGCGGCTTGCTAAAAACTGAGTCATATTGGGACTTGAGTAGCTCACTCATTTCCTTGTTGTCATCTGTGTAGGACCCATCTTGTTTAAGTAGGGGCCCAATACTGGACGTTGTTCTCGATTTTGATTTGGCATAGGAGAAGAAATACTTTGGGTTTCTTTCGATTTCATTTATGGCTTTTAGTTCTTCCCGCGATTCCTGATTCCTAAAGGATTCTTCTAGCTTAAGTTCGATGCTTGCTATTTCTCTGACCAGTGTCTCCCTACGCATTTCAGATATATTGACCTCTTTTAGCCGCTCTGTTATTCTTTTCCGTCGCCTGTAAAGGGAGCGCCTGTCTCTTTCTGTTTTACATCTACTCCTCCTTTTTCTTAGAGGAATAAGCCTTGTGCATACATCGAGTGCTACCGAGTTAATCTGTTCTAGGCATAAGTTGGGGTCTGTGTTGCTTAGTATATCTTCCCAGCTTATATCGGTTAGGACTTGGTTTACTTGGTCCCACTTTATGTTTTTGTTATTGAAGTTGAATTTGGTGAATGCTCCCTCGTGACTAATCTCATTATGTCGGTCTGGGGCTCCGCGCATACATGACTGAACCTCAATTATGTTGTGATCTGAGTATATTGTTTTTGATATGGTGATATTTCTTATCAGATCATCATTGTTAGTGAAGATGAGGTCTAGTGTATTCTCCAGTCTAGTAGGCTCTATTATTTGCTGGTTTAAATTGAATTTTGTGCAGAGATTTAAAAGCTCGCGTGAGTGTGAGTTTTCATCAGAGCTGCCTCCTGGTGTTATTACTGCAACAATATTATTTGCTATATTCCTCCATTTTAGGTGCCTTAAGTTGAAATCCCCCAGGAGCAAGATGTTGGGTGCAGGAGCTGGAAGGTTTTCCAGACAGTGGTCAATTTTTAACACCTGTTCCTGGAATTGCTGGGATGTTGCATCCGGAGGCTTGTAGACTATCACAATGACTAGGTTTTGGTTCTCGACCTTTACTGCTAAAACTTCCACTACATCATTTGAGGCATTTAGCAGTTCTGTGCAAACAAGTGACTCTGCAATGTACAGGCCAACCCCCCCCTTTTGCCTGTTCACTCTGTCACATCTGTATAGGTTGTAACCTGGGATCCATATTTCGTTGTCCAAGTGATCCTTTATGTGGGTCTCAGTGAAAGCCGCGAACATTGCCTTTGCCTCTGCAAGCAGTCCACGGATGAAAGGTATTTTGTTGTTTGTTGCTGGCTTTAGACCCTGTATATTTGCAAAGAAGAATGTTATCGGACTGGTGGTATTGTTGGTACTGGGGGGGGATTTTTTTTCCGGCATTAGTATCTGTATCTGTTGGTTTGGAGTGGAGGCCATCGACTGTGGTTCCACTCCAGGAATGACTGGATTTGGTGTACGATTTCTGCCATTTCCTGCCAGTTTTTTTTCCTTCCTGGCACTAAAAAACCTCTCCCTCTTGAGTGGCTGTGGCTACCCAGGTTTTCCCATGGCCTGGATGTTTTGTATCTTTTTGTCCCCTTTAGATGGTATGCCTGGCAATTTAAGTTATAGCACAGTCTTTCCTGTACTGAAGAGGTACACAGTTCAGGGTGAAAAAGCTTACAGGAAGGGAGTTTGCATTTTCCTGTTGTCATATGGGCATGGCATTTCCTAGGGTGGTCATAGTTGCACGTCCCATCTGTTTTTCCAGATTTCCCATGCCAGCAGATACCGAGTGCATAGTATGTGCACAGGCTTGGTTTCCGTTTGCCTTGGGTTTCTGTGACTGTATTCCCTGTTGGTGCATGTTTCCCTGTCTTACTTCTATCCTCCCTAGCACCAACAATGGAGCTCCCACCATTTGTTTTTGGTAATATATCCTCACTATTGCTAGTGGAGTCCTCTTGTTTGCTATTTCCTGCGGTATTTCTAGTTTGCAATATTGGTTTTATCTTATCTTTGACTACACTTGTTTCCCTACTATGGCTCCTGTCCCCTATGCGGTCATTCATATGTATTCCTTCCTGCTTATAATTCCCGACTACCTGGACAAAATCTCCAGCTTCACCATTACTGTCTCCCAGGACAGCATCTCCAGCTTCCCCATTACTGTCTCCCAGGACAGCATCTCCAGCTTCACCATTACTGTCTCCCAGGACAGCACCTCCAGCTTCACCATTACTGTCTCCCAGGACAGCACCTCCAGCTTCCCCATTACTGTCTCCCAGGACAGCACTATCAGCCCCCCATTTACTGACTACCAGGACATCATCTCCAGCCTTACAGTTTCTGACTACATGGCCAGTATCAAGGGCAGTACCATTCAGCCCGGACTTTTTATGTTCCCATCTGTTGTAGAAAGCTTCCAGGTTTTCTATGAAAGCAGCTTTGATGTTGACCTCTTTTAATACCCTTGTGATTTTAGTCCACAGATTTATCTCATTTGGGCATACCCAAAAACACTTCCCTGTTTTAATACTGCTTGTAGCTAGTTCTTGGATATCTGCACAAGGGGCGTGACACCAATTTCCACAGAAATGACAATTTATGCATGTGGAAGCCCGTTTGTTTGACTGACCACAGACTACACACAGCTTCATAATGATTTGAATGGTTGATTTACTGCAATTTTACTAGCAACCTCTTGAATATTCTATTAATAACCTGCTAGGTGGTGCACAATGAAACCGTTTGAAACCAGTCCAGGGTTCGGACCAGTCAAGGGTTCGGACCAGTCTATCTGATCTGATCAGTGGGTCACTTATTTAAACCATACTGGTCGGTGATTTGAGCTAACACATGAAGGATCTTCTGGAAATTATCTACCCGAGTAATATGTGATTTGATTGATACAAAAGTATAACTTGCGTGTTGAAGAGCCGGTGACTGCTGGCACTCCTACAATGACGAACGGTCGAGCCTCCACCTTTGTTTATCAATCGCTGTATCTAGCTTCTCTATTTTTTTTTTTTCCGTCTCCACCACAATAAATGCTATATTATCACTATAGTTGACTGGTGCAAATTTTGGAGGAAGGGCGCTTTTTCTGTAGTAATAATTGTCTTGTGTTAAGTCTTGTATTGTGTCTTGTTTTGTGTCTTGTGTTGTGTCTTTTGTTGTGTCTTGTGTTGTTTCTTGTGTTGTGTCCTGTGTTGTGTCTTGTGTTGTGTCTTGTGTTATGTCTTGTGTTGTGCCTTGTATTGTGCCTTGTGTTGTGTCTTGTGTTGTGTCCTGTGTTGAGTGTTGTGTTGAGTCTTGTGTTGAGTCTTGTGTTATGTCTTGTGTTGTGCCTTGTATTGTGCCTTGTGTTGTGTCTTGTGTTGAGTCTTGTGTTGAGTCTTGTGTTGAGTCTTGTGTTGAGTCTTGTGTTGAGTCTTGTGTTGAGTCTTGTGTTGTGTCTTGTGTTGAGCCTTGTGTTGTGTCTTGTGTTGAGTCTTGTGTTGTGTCTTGTGTTGAGTCTTGTGTTGTGTCTTGTGTTGAGTCTTGTGTTGTGTCTTGTGTTGTGTCTTGCGTCTTGTGTTGAGTCTTGTTTTGTGTTTTGTGTTGTGTCTTGTGTTGTGTCTTGCGTCTTGTGTTGAGTCTTGTATTGTGTGTTATGTTGTGTCTTGTGTTGTGTCCTGTGTTGAATCTTGTGTTGTGTCTTTTGTCTTGTGTCTTGTATCATGTGTTGTGTCTTGTGTTGTGTTTTGTGTTGTGTCTTGTGTTGTGTTCTGTGTTGTGTCTTGTGTTGTGTCTTGTGTCCTGTGTTGAGTCTTGTGTTGTGTCTTGTGTTGTGTCCAGTATTGGGCCCCTACTTAAGCAAGATGGGTCCTACACAGATGACAGCAATTAAATGAGTGAGCTACTCAAGTCCCAATATGACTCAGTTTTTAGCAAGCCGCTAACCAGACTGAGAGTCGAAGATCAAAATGAATTTTTTATGATAGAGCCACAGAATTTGGTTAACACAAGCCTATCTGATGTTATCCTGACGCCAAATGATTTCGAACAGGCGATAAATGACATGCCCATGCACTCTGCCCCAGGGCCAGACTCATGGAACTGTGTTCATCAAGAACTGCAAGAAGCCCCTATCACGAGCCTTTTCCATCCTATGGAGAGGGAGCATGGACACGGGGGTCGTCCCACAGTTACTAAAAACAACAGACATAGCCCCACTCCACAAAGGGGGCAGTAAAGCAATAGCAAAGAACTACAGACTGATAGCACTAACATCCCATATCATAAAAATCTTTTAAAGGGTACTAAGAAGCAAGATCACCACCCATCTAGATACCCATCAGTTACATAACCCAGGGCAACATGGGTTCAGAGCAGGTCGCACCTGTCTGTCTCAGCTACTGGATCACTACGACAAGGTCCTAGATGCACTAGAAGACAAAAGGAATGCAGATGTAATATATACAGACTTTGCAAAAGCCTTCGACAAGTGTGACCATGGCGTAATAGCGCACAAAATGCGTGCTACAGGAATAACAGGAAAAGTCGGTCGATGGATCTATAATTTCCTCACAAACAGAACACAAAGAGTAGTAGTCAACAGAGTAAAGTCTGAGGCAGCTACGGTGAAAAACCGTGTTCCACAAGGCACAGTACTAGCTCCCATCTTCTTCCTCATCCTCATATCCGACATAGACAAGGATGTCAGCCACAGCACCGTGTCTTCCTTTGCAGATGACACCCGAATCTGCATGACAGTGTCTTCCATTGCAGACACTGCAAGGCTCCAGGCGGACATCAACCGAATCTTTCAGTGGGCTGCAGAAAACAATATGAAGTTCAACGATGAGAAATTTCAATTACTCCGATATGGTAAACATGAGGAAATTAAAACTTCATCAGATTACAAAACAAATTCCTTCCACAAAATAGAGCGAGAAACCAACGTGAAAGACCTGGGAGTGATCATGTCGGAGGATCTCACCTTCAAGGCCCATAACATTATATCAATCGCAACTTCTAGAAAAATGACAGGATGGATAATGAGAACCTTCAAAACTAGGGAGGCCAAGCCCATGATGACACTCTTCAGGTCGCTTGTTCTATCTAGGCTGGAATATTGCTGCACACTAACAGCACCTTTCAAGGCAGGTGAAATTGCTGATCTAGAAAATGTACAGAGAACCTTCATGGCACGCATAACGGAGATAAAACACCCCAATTACTGGGAGCACTTGAATTTCCTGAACCTGTATTCCCTGGAATGCAGGCGGGAGAGATACATGATTTTATACACCTGGAAAATCCTAGAGGGACTAGTACCGAACTTGCACACGAAAATCACTCACAACGACAGCAAGAGACTCGGCAGACGATGCAACATCCCCCCAATGAAAAGCAGGGATGTCACTAGCACGTTAATTAAAAGACAATACAATAAGTGTCAGGGGCCCGAGACTGTTCAACTGCCTCCCAGCATACATAAGGGGGATTACCAATAGACCCCTGGCTGTCTTCAAGCAGGCACTGGACAAGCACCTGAAGTCAGTACCTGACCAGCCGGGCTGTGGCTCGTACGTTGGATTGCGTGCAGCCAGCAGTAACAGCCTAGTTGATCATGCTCTGGTCCATCAGGAGGTCTGGTCACAGACCGGGCCGCAGGGGCGTTGATCCCCAGAACTCTCTCCAGGTAAACTCCATCTGTTTTTCCAGATTTCCCATGCCTGCAGATACCAAGTGCATAATATGTGCACAGGCTTGGTTTCCGTTTGCCTTGGATTTTTGTGACTATTCCCTGTTGATGCATGTTTTGCTGTCTCATTCCTATCCTCACTAGTACTAACAATGGAGCTCTCACCAGTTGTTTCTGGTAATATATCTTCACTATTACTAGTGGAGTCTCCTTGTTTGCTATCTCCTGTGGTATTACTAGTTTGTAATATTGGTTTTATCTTGTCCTTGACTACACTTGTTTCCCCACTACAGCTCCTGTCTCCCTCGAGGCCACTAATATGCATTTCACCATGCATACAGTTACTGTCTACCAGGACAGCACCTCCAGCCTCACAGTTACTGTCTACCAGGACAGCACCTCCAGCCTCACAGTTACTGTCTACCAGGACAGCATCTCCAGCCTTACAGCTCCTGACTACCTGGCCAGCACCTCCAGACATACAGTTACTGTCAGCCAGGACAGCATCTGCACCAAGGGCGATAGCACCATCCAGCCCAGACTTTTTCTTTTCCCATCTGTTATAGAATGCTTCCAGGTTTTCTAAGAAAGCTGCTTTGATGTTTTCCTCTTTAATTACCAATGTGATTTTAGTCCACAGATTGATCTCATTTGGGCATACCCAAAAACACTTCCCTGATTTAATACCTCTCGTAGATAATTCTTGGATATCTGCACAAGGGGAGTGACACCAATTTCCACAAAGGCTACATAAAATCCATGTAGAAGCTCGTTTGTTTGTTTGGTTGCAGACCACACAGGATTTCATAATGTGATTTTAATGGTTGATTTACTGTAATTTTACTAATAACCTCATAAACATTCTACTAATAACCTTAAAGTAAAGATCTGGCTATTTGTATTTCTATTTGTATATGTGCTTGTATATTTGGACAAGCTTACTGCTCTAAGATATTGCTTTAGTAGCTATGGTTTGTGTGTTTGATAAAGGCGCCTAAAACTCCGTCTGTTTATAGTCCGTTTTATTGTCCAACGAATCCATTTGAAACCGGTCAAGGGTTCGGAACCAGTCGGATCTAATCTGTGGATCACTTATTAAAACATATCTGATTGAAGATTTGGGCTAACACATGAAGGAACTACTGGAAATTATCTAACCGAGCAATATGTGATTTGATTGATACAAAAAGTATAACTTGCGTGTTAGAGAACCAGTGATTGCTGGCGGCTCCTACTATGACGAACGGTCGAGACATCAACCATTATTTACAGCCTTAAGGTTTATAGATCACTGTATTTAGCTTTTCTAGAGTTTTTCTGTCTACACCACAACAAATGCTATGTTATCACTATAGTTGGCTGGTGAAGATTACTGGAGGAAAGTCGTTTTTACTGGAGTAATATTTGCTTTTTGTTGTGTATATTGCGACTGCTGTTAACTACAGGTTATATGAATTTCCACTGTATATGTACTAACAACTATACACTATCATATTTCTACAAAACTGTACACTTTTCTTATTTCCTCGAGATTTTGCAGCTCTTCGTATTTCAACAGTAATGTTTTACTCCCTGGTATCACTAATTATAAGTGAGGTAGACTAGCAGACCTGCGGGGGAGGTTCTGGCCACTGCTAGCAACTGTTTACAGCATGAACCTGTCTCTTTGGCCCTCACACTTCTATTTTAAATTCACCTTATTATTTATTATCCATATACTAGGATACCACTGTGGTACACCTACAACACTATGTATAACACACTATTATCAGAGAGACTGTCTTTCCTCTGATAAAAAGTTGCAATATTATTTTCACTAGCACACTAGGCCTAAGTTCCCCTCCCAGAGTCAGGTTTTGCTGCCGCATTGTACACTGATTCTCCTTTTTCGACTCAGTAGATATTTTTTCAAGAAGATTAGTTGCAAGCGCTGGAGGGATATAGCTTATAAGTTCACTCACACAGTTTAAAGTTCAGCACGCAAGAGAGTGAAAAAACACGAAAAAACACGGCGGCACGGTGGCACAGCGGCACGGTGGCACGGCGGTACGGTGGCACGGCGGTACGGCAGTACGGCGGTACGGCGGTACTCGTACTTGTGTTATATCTTGGGCTGAGTCTTGTGTTGTCTTGTGCTGAGTCTTGTGTTGTCTTGTGTTGTGTCTTGTGTCTTGTGTTGTGTCTTGTGTTGTGTCTTGTGTTGTGTCTTGTGTTCTGTTTTGTGTTGTGTCATGTGTTGAATCTTGTGTTGTGTCTGGTGTTGAGTCTTGTGTTGTGTCTTGTGTTGTGTCTTGTGCTGAGTCTTGTGTTGTGTCTTGTGTTGTGTCATGTGTTGTGTCTTGTGTTGTGTCATGTGTTGTGTCTTGTGTTGTGTCTTGTGTTGTGTCTTGTGTTGATTCTTGTCTTGTGTCTTGTGTTGCGTCTTGTGTTGTGTCTTGTGTTGTGTCTTGTGTTGTGTCTTGTGTTGTGTCTTGTGTTCTGTCTTGTGTTGTGTCATGTGTTGAATCTTGTGTTGTGTCTGGTGTTGAGTCTTGTGTTGTGTCTTGTGTTGTGTCTTGTGCTGAGTCTTGTGTTGTGTCTTGTGTTGTGTCATGTGTTGTGTCTTGTGTTGTGTCATGTGTTGTGTCTTGTGTTGTGTCTTGTGTTGTGTCTTGTGTTGATTCTTGTCTTGTGTCTTGTGTTGCATCTTGTGTTGTGTCTTGTGTTCTGTCTTGTGTTGTGTCTTGTGTTGTGTCTTGTGTTGAGTCTTGTGTTAATTCTTGTCTTTTGTCTTGTGATGTGTCTTGGGTTGTGTCTTGTGTTGTGTCTTGTGTTGTGTCTTGTGTTGTGTCTTGTGTTGTGTCTTGTGATGTGTCTTGGGTTGTGTCTTGTGTTGTGTCTTGTGATGTGTCTTGGGTTGTGTCTTGTGTTGTGTCTTGGGTTGTGTCTTGTGTTGAGTCTTGTGTTGTGTCTTGTGTTGAGTCTTGTGTTGTGTCTTGTGTTGTGTCTTGTGTTGAGTTTTGTGTTGCGTCTTGTGTTGTGTCTTGTGTTGTGTCTTGTGTTGTGTCATGTGCTGAGTATTGTGTTGTGTCTTGTGTTGCGTCTTGTGTTGTGTCTTGTGTTGTGTCTTGTGTTGTGTCTTGTGTTGAGTCTTGTGTTGTGTCTTGTGTTGAATATTGTGTTGTGTCTTGTGTTGTGTTCTGTGTTGAGTCTTGTGTTGAGTCTTGTGCTGTCTTGTGTTGTGTCTTGTGTTGAGTCTTGTGTTGTGTCTTGTGTTAAGCCTTGTGTTGTGTCTTGTGTTGAGTATTGTGTTGAGTATTGTGTTGTGTCTTGTGTTGTGTCTTGTGTGTCTTGTGTTGAGTCTTGTGTTGTGTCTTGTGTTAAGCCTTGTGTTGTGTCTTGTGTTGAGTATTGTGTTGAGTATTGTGTTGTGTCTTGTGTTGTGTCTTGTGTTGTGTCTTGTGTTGATTCTTGTCTTGTGTCTTGTGTTGTGTCTTGTGTTAAGCCTTGTGTTGTGTCTTGTGTTGAGTATTGTGTTGTGTCTTGTGTTGTGTCTTATGTTCTGTCTTGTGTTGTGTCTTGTGTTGTGTCTTGTGTTGAGTCTTGTGCTGTGTCTTGTGATGTGTCTTGTGTTGAGTTTTGTGTTGTGTCTTGTGTTGTGTCTTGTGTTGTGTCTTGTGTTGTGTCTTGTGATGTGTCTTGGGTTGTGTCTTGTGTTGTGTCTTGTGATGTGTCTTGGGTTGTGTCTTGTGTTGTGTCTTGGGTTTTGTCTTGTGTTGTGTCTTGTGTTGAGTCTTGTGTTGTGTCTTGTGTTGTGTCTTGTGTTGTGTCTTGTGTTGTGTCTTGTGTTGTGTCTTGTGTTGTGTCTTGTGTTGTGTCTTGTGTTGTGTCTTGTGATGTGTCTTGGGTTGTGTCTTGTGTTGTGCCTTGTGATGTGTCTTGTGTTGTGTCTTGTGTTGTGTCTTGTGATGTGTCTTGGGTTGTGTCTTGTGTTGTGTCTTGTGATGTGTCTTGTGTTGTGTCTTGTGTTGTGTCTTGTGTTGTGTCTTGTGTTATGTCTTGTGTTGTGTTTTGTGATGTGTCTTGGGTTGTGTCTTGTGTTGTGTCTCGTGATGTGTCTTGGGTTGTGTCTTGTGTTGTGTCTTGGGTTGTGTCTTGTGTTGTGTCTTGTGTTGAGTCTTGTGTTGTGTCTTGTGTTGTGTCTTGTGTTGAGTTTTGTGTTGTGTCTTGTGTTGTGTCTTGTGTTGTGTCTTGTGCTGAGTATTGTGTTGTGTCTTGTGTTGTGTCTTGTGTTGTGTCTTATGTTGTGTCTTGTGTTGTGTCTTGTGTTGAGTCTTGTGTTGTGTCTTGTGTTGAATATTGTGTTGTGTCTTGTGTTGTGTTCTGTGTTGAGTCTTGTGTTGAGTCTTGTGTTGTCTTGTGTTGTGTCTTGTGTTAAGCCTTGTGTTGTGTCTTGTGTTGAGTATTGTGTTGAGTATTGTGTTGTGTCTTGTGTTGTGTCTTGTGTTGTGTCTTGTGTGTCTTGTGTTGAGTCTTGTGTTGTGTCTTGTGTTAAGCCTTGTGTTGTGTCTTGTGTTGAGTATTGTGTTGAGTATTGTGTTGTGTCTTGTGTTGTGTGTTGTGTTGTGTCTTGTGTTGAGTCTTGTGTTGTGTCTTGTGTTGTGTCTTGTGTTGAGTTTTGTGTTGTGTGTTGTGTTGAGTCTTGTGTCTTGTGTTGAGTCTTGTGTTGTGTCTTGTGTTGAGTCTTGTGTTGAGTCTTGTGTTGTGTCTTGTGTTGAGTCTTGTATTGAGTCTTGTGTTGTGTGTTGTGTTGTGTCTTGTGTTGAGTCTTGTGTTGAGTCTTGTGTTGTGTTTTGTGTTGTGTCTTGTGTTGAGTCTTGTGTTGTGTCGTGTGTTGTGTCTTGTGTTGAGTCTTGTGTTGTGTGTTGTGTTGAGTCTTGTGTTGTGTCTTGTGTTCAGTCTTGCGTCTTGTGTTGTGTCTTGTGCTGAGTCTTGTGTTGTGTCTTTTGTTGTGTCTTGTGTTGTGCCTTGTATTGTGTCTTGCGTTGTGTCTTGTGTTGTGTCTTGTGTTGTGTCTTGTGTTGTACCTTGTGTTGAGACTTGGGTTGTGTCTTGTGTTGAGTCTTGTGTTGTGTCTTGTGCTGAGTCTAGTGTTGTGTCTTTTGTTGTGTCTTGTGTTGTGCCTTGTATTGTGTCTTGCATTGTGTCTTGTGTTGAGTCTTGTGTTGTGTCTTGTGTTGAGTCTTGTGTTGTGTCTTGTGTTGAGTCTTGTGTTGTGTCTTGTGTTGAGTCTTATGTTGTCTCTTGTGTTGTGTCTTGTGTTGTGTCTTGTATTGTGTCTTGGGTTGTGTCTTGTGTTGTGTCTTGTGTTGAGTCTTGTGTTGTTTCTTGTGTTGTATCTTGTGTTGTGTCTTGTATTGTGTCTTGTGTTGTGTCTTGTGTTGTGTCTTGTGCTGAGTCTTGCGTTGTGTCTTTTGTTTTGTCTTGTGTTGTGTCTTGTGTTGTGTCTTGTGTTGAGTCTTGTGTTGTGTCTTGTGTTGAGTCTTGTGTTGTGTCTTGTGTTGAGACTTGTGTTGTGTCTTGTGTTGAGTCTTGTGTTGTGTCTTGTGCTGAGTCTTGTGTTGTGTCTTTTGTTGTGTCTTGTGTTGTGCCTTGTATTGTGTCTTGCATTGTGTCTTGTGTTGAGTCTTGTGTTGTGTCTTGTGTTGAGTCTTGTGTTGAGTCTTATGTTGAGTCTTGTGTTGTGTCTCGTGCTGAGTCTTGTGTTGTGTCTTTTGTTTTGTCTTGTATTGTGTCTTGGGTTGTGTCTTGTGTTGTGTCTTGTGTTGAGTCTTGTGTTGAGTCTTGTGTTGTGGCTTGTGTTGTGTCTTGTGTTGTGTCTTGTGTTGTGTCTTGTGTTGTGTGTTATGTTGTGTCTTGTGTTGTGTCTTGTGTTGAGTATTGTGTTGTGTCTTGTGTTGTGTTCTGTGTTAATTCTTGTGTTGAGTCTTTTGTTGTCTTGTGTTGTGTCTTGTGATGAGTCTTGTGTTGTGTCCTGTGTTGTGTCTTGTGTTGTGTCTTGTGTTGAGTCTTGTATTGTGTCTTGTGTTGAGTCTTGTGTTGAGTATTGCGTTGAGTATTGTTTTGAGTCTTGTGTTGTGTTTTGTGTTGTGTCTTGTGTTGTGTCTTGTGTTGTGTCTTGTGTTGAGTCTTGTATTGTGTCTTGTGTTGAGTCTTGTGTTGTGTCTTGTGTTGTGTCTTGTGTTGAGTCTTGTGTTGAGTCTTGTGTTGTGTCTTGTGTTGAGTATTGTGTTGTGTCTTGTGTTGTGTCTTGTGTTGTGTCTTGTGTTGTGTCCTGTGTTGAGTCTTGTGTTAATTCTTGTGTTGTGTCTTGGGTTGTGTCTTGTGTTGAGTCTTGTGTTGTGTCTTGTGCTGAGTCTTGTGTTGTGTCTTTTGTTGTGTCTTGTGTTGTGTCTTGTATTGTGTCTTGCGTTGTGTCTTGTGTTGTGTCTTGTGTTGTGTCTTGTGTTGTGTCTTATGTTGAGTCTTGTGTTGTGTCTTGTGTTGAGTCTTGTGTTGTTTCTTGTGCTGAGTCTTGTGTTGTGTCTTTTGTTGTGTCTTGTGTTGTGTCTTGTATTGTGTCTTGCGTTGTGTCTTGTGTTGTGTCTTGTGTTGTGTCTTATGTTGAGTCTTGTGTTGTGTCTCATGTTGAGTCTTGTGTTGTGTCTTGTGTGAGTCTTGTGTTGTGTCTTGTGTTTTGTCTTGTGTTGTGTCTTGTATTGTGTCTTGGGTTGTGTCTTGTGTTGTGCCTTGTGTTGAGTCTTGTGTTGTGTCTTGTGTTGAGTCTTGTGTTGTGTCTTGTGTTGTGTCTTGTGTTGTGTCTTGTGTTGAGTCTTGTGTTGTGTCTTATGTTGAGTCTTGTGTTGAGTCTTGTGTTGACTCTTGTGTTGTATCTTGTGTTGAGTCTTGTGTTGTGTCTTGTGTTGTGTCTTGTGTTGTGTCTTGTGTTGTGTCTTGTGTTGTGTCTTGTGTTGAGTCTTGTGTTGCGTCTTGTGTTGAGTATTGTGTTGTGTCTTGTGTTGTGTTCTGTGTTAATTCTTGTGTTGAGTCTTTTGTTGTCTTGTGTTGTGTCTTGTGATGAGTGTTTTGTTGTGTCTTGTGTTGAGTCTTGTGTTGTGTCCTGTGTTGTGTCTTGTGTTGTGTCTTGTGTTGAGTCTTGTGTTGTGTCTTGTGTTGAGTCTTGTGTTGAGTATTGTGTTGAGTATTGTCTTGAGTCTTGTGTTGTGTTTTGTGTTGTGTCTTGTGTTGTGTCTTGTGTTGTGTCTTGTGTTGAGTCTTGTATTGTGTCTTGTGTTGAGTTTTGTGTTGTGTCTTGTGTTGTGTCTTGTGTTGAGTTTTGTGTTGAGTCTTGTGTTGTGTCTTGTGTTGAGTATTGTGTTGTGTCTTGTGTTGTGTCTTGTGTTGTGTCTTGTGTTGTGTCCTGTGTTGAGTCTTGTGTTAATTCTTGTGTTGTGTCTTGGGTTGTGTCTTGTGTTGAGTCTTGAGTTGTGTCTTGTGTTGTGACTTGTGTTGAGTCTTGTGTTGAGTCTTGTGTTGTGTCTTGTGCTGTGTCTTGTGTTGAGTCTTGTCTTGAGTCTTGTGTTCTGTCTTGTGTTGAGTCTTGTGTTGTGTCTTGTGTCTTGTGTTGAGTCTTGTGTTGTGTCTTGTGTTGTGTCTTGTGTTGTGTGTTGTGCCTTGTGTTGAGTTTTGTGTTGTGTCTTGTGTTGAGTCTTGTGACGTGCCTTGTGTTGTGTCTTGTGTTGAGTATTGTGTTGAGTATTGTGTTGTGTTGTGTCTTGTGCTGAGTCTTCTGTTGTGTCTTGTGTTGTGTCTTGTGTTGTGTCTTGTGTTGTGTCTTGTGTTGTCTTGTGTTGAGTCTTATGTTGTGTCTTGTGTTGTGTCTTGTGTTGTGTCTTGTATTGTGTCTTGTGTTGTGTCTTGTGTTGTGTCTTGTGCTGAGTCTTGTGTTGTGTCTTGTGTTGAGTCTTGTGTTGTGTCTTGTGTTGTTTCTTGTGTTGTTTCTTTCATTGTGTCTTGTGTTGTGTCTTGTGTTGACTCTGGTGTTGTGTCTTGTGTTGTGTCTTGTGTTGTGTCTTGTGTTGTGTATTGTGTTGTGTGTTGTGTTGTGTCCTGTGTTGAGTCTTGTGTTAATTCTTGTGTTGTGTCTTGTGTTGTGTCTTGTGTTGAATATTGTGTTGAGTATTGTGTTGAGTATTGTGTCGAGTCTTGTGTTGTGTCTTGTGTTGAGTCTTGTGTCTTGTGTTGAGTCTTGTGTTGTGTCTTGTGTTGAGTCTTGTGTTGAGTCTTGTGTTGTGTGTTGTGTTGAGTCTTGTATTGAGTCTTGTGTTGTGTGTTGTGTTGTGTCTTGCGTTGAGTCTTGTGTTGAGTCTTGTGTTGTGTGTTGTTTTGTGTCTTGTGTTGAGTCTTGTGTTGTGTCTTGTGTTGTGTCTTGTGTTGAGTCTTGTGTTGAATCTTGTGTTGTGTGTTGTGTTGAGTCTTGTGTTGTGTCTTGTGTTGAGTCTTGTGTTGTGTCTTGTGTTGTGTCTCGTGTTGTGTCTTGTGTTGAGTCTTGTGTTGTCTCTTGTGTTGTGTCTTGTGTTGTGTCTTGTGTTAAGTCTTGTATTGTGTCTTGTGTTGTGTCTTGTGTTGTGTCTGGTGTTATGTCTTGTGCTGTGTCTTGTGTTGCATCTTGTGTTGTGTCTTGTGCTGAGTCTTGTGTTGTGTCTTTTGTTGTGTCTTGTGTTGTGTCTTGTGTTGTGTCTAGTGTTGAGTCTTGTGTTGTGTCTTGTGTTGTGTCTTGTGTTGTGTATTGTATTGAGTCTTGTGTTGTGTCTTGTGCTGAGTCTTGTGTTGTGTCTTTTGTGGTGTCTTGTGTTGTGTCTTGTATTGTGTCTTGTGTTGTGTCTTGTGTTGAGTCTTGTGTTGTGTCTTGTGTTGTGTCTTGTGTTGAGTCTTGTGTTGTGTCTTGTGTTGAGTCTTGTGTTGCGTCTTGTGCTGAGTCTTGTGTTGTGTCTTTTGTTGTGTCTTGTGTTGTGTCTTGTATTGTGTCTTGGGTTGTGTCTTGTGTTGTGTCTTGTGTTGTGTCTTATGTTGAGTCTTGTATTGTGTCTTGTGTTGAGTCTTGTGTTGTGTCTTATGTTGAGTCTTGTGTTGTGTCTTGTGCTGAGTCTTGTGTTGTGTCTTTTGTTGTGTCTTGTGTTGTGTCTTGTATTGTGTCTTGGGTTGTGTCTTGTGTTGTGTCTTGTGTTGAGTCTTGTGTTGTGTCTTGTGTTGTGTCTTGTGTTGAGTCTTGTGTTGAGTCTTGTGTTGTGTCTTGTGTTTTGTCTTGTGTTGAGTCTTGTGTTATGTCTTATGTCGAGTGTGTTGAGTCTTATGTTGAGTTTTGTGTTGACTCTTGTGTTGTGTCTTGTGTTGTGTCTTGTGTTGAGTCTTGTGTTGTGTCTTGTGTTGAGTCTTGTGTTGAGTCTTGTGTTGTGTCTTGTGTTGTGTCTTGTGTTGAGTCTTGTGTTGTGTGCCTATGTTGAGTCTTGTGTTGTGTCTTGTGTTGAGTCTTTTGTTGTGTATTGTGTTGTGTCTTGTATTGTGTCTTGTATTGTGTCTTTTGTTGTGTCTTGTGTTGTGTCTTGTATTGTGTCTTGTGTTGTGTCTTGGGTTGATTCTAGTGTTGTGTCTTGGGTTGTGTCTTGTGTTGCGTCTTGTGCTGTGTCTTGTGTTGTGTCCTGTGTTGAGTCTTGTGTTAATTCTTGTGTTGTGTCTTGTGTTGAGTCTTGTGTTGTGTCTTGTGTTGTGTTTTGTGTTGTGTCTTGTGTTGTGTCTTGTGTTGAGTGTTGTGTTGAGTCTTGTGTTGAGTCTTGTGTTGTGTCTTATGTTGTGTCTTGTGTTGAGTCTTGTGTTGTGTCTTGTGTTGTGTCTTGTGTTAAGTCTTGTGTTGAGTCTTGTGTTGTGTCTTGTGTTGTGTCTTGTGTTGTGTCTTGTGTTGAGTGTTGTGTTGAGTCTTGTGTTGTGTCTTGTGTTGTGTCTTGTGTTGAGTCTTGTGTTGTGTCTTGTGTTGTGTCTTGTGTTGAGTCTTGTGTTGAGTCTTGTGTTGTGTACTGTGTTGAGTCTTGTGTTAATTCTTGTGTTGTGTCTTGTGTTGTGTCTTGTGTTGTGTCTTGTGTTGAGTCTTGTGTTGTGTCTTGTGTTGTGTCTTGTGTTGAGTCTTGTGTTGTGTCTTGTGTTGAGTGTTGTGTTGTGTCTTGTGTTGTGTCTTGTGTTGAGTCTTGTGTTGTGTCTTGTGTTGTGTCTTGTGTTGAGTCTTGTGTTGAGTCTTGTGTCGTGTCTTGTGTTGTGTCTTGTGTTGAGTCTTGTGTTGTGTCTTGTGTTGTGTCTTGTGTTGTGTCTTGTGTTGTTCTCAGGTTAATGTTAGAAAAACACTTAACATTTCATTACATTTACGCATGCAACCTTTTAGTAATAATTCTCTTGATCCAAGGAATTGGAGCTGTCATCCCCCTCCTTGTATCAAACCTGATTGCCCTCCATTCTCCAGGTGCTCTAAAGCATACAGGTTTAGCGGTTCCCCATGATAATTAACTTTTATTGGAATATTCTTTTTGCTTATCAAAGCTTCTACTGTTTACAGGATCGTTCTGTTATCTGTTAACACAGACTACTGTTTGTGTGACACCTGTTAACTGTTTATGAAGCATTGCTGTTAAACTGTGTTCGAACTGTTTATGTATATTTCACTGTTTGTCTTAAGGACCCCTCCCAATGACTACTGTTAACAGAATCTCTCCTGCTTCTTTACCTGTTAGCTATGAACCTGTTGTTCCTGAAGGCGTTACCGTTGATGGCACCGGAGGCCCTGAGCCGGGTGAGGGCAGCCCTGGCCTCCGCCCGGTCACTTGGGTCGTCATCATATAAGTCATCATACAGGTCTTCAATGGAGTCGTCTCGGTCATTGTCGAAGAAGTCGTCGAAGTCATCGAAGTCGTCGTCGAAGCGTAGGAATCCTGAGCCTGCTTGACGACGATGACTGGAGGTGAATGGTCCTCCAGTGAAGGTCCTGCCCTGTGTGAGGGAGGGGGAGGTTAATGGATGGGAGGGTATATGTAACCCACTCATGGGCCGCTAAAAGCTAAACTACCCATTACACTAAGCATCGTTATGGGGAGTTGACAGATGCAAACATAAATGTCTGGAGTCTGCAGTGATTACCACCAGCAAGACTGTAAACATCAAGTCTGGCTCCACCAACTGTGGTCACAGTATTACCAACTTTTATATTTAAAGATTTATTTCTTTGCAATGTTTACAATGTGTGATTACAATTTTGATTTGTTAAGTACAAAGAAAGTCACTACCATGCTTATAAACCGTGCCACCAGCACTGTCACCATCACTCACCTGGCTACGCTGCCCCACCACCATCACCACCATCACCACCAACATCATCTGGAAGGAAAAAAATAGAATTGGCAAAACTCTTGCTTCACACGCTGAGGGTCAGAGTTCGATTCCCGGAAAGGGTGAAAACATTTGGCGTCTTTCCTTACATCTGTTGTCCCTGTTCACTCATTAGTAAAATGGGTACCTGGGTGTTTGTGGACTGGTGTGGGTCGCATCCTGAGACAAAATTGATCTAATTTGTGGGAAATGTTTTGCATAGTAAGGTGCTTTCTGTATGTCATTGATGTCAGTGGAGTGGAGTGGAGTGACTTTCATTAGTTTCTATTTTCTTGAAATACCAGACATATACTGTGAATCTCATATAACCTGTAGTTACCAGCGGTCGCAATATACATAACGAGAAGCAAATATTACTACAGAAAAAGCATCCTTCCTCCAAAATTTCCACCAGTCAACTATAGTGATAATATAGCATTTATTGTGGTGGAGACGGAAAAAACCTAGAAAAGCTAGATACAGTGATTGATAAACAAGGGTTGAGGTCGACCATTCGTCATTGTAGCAGCTGCCAGCAATCACCGGTTCTTCAACACGCAAGTTATACTTTTTGTATTAATCAAATCACATATTACTTGGGTAGATAACTTCCAGTAGATCCTTCATGTGTTAGCCCAAATCACCGACCAGTATGTTTTAGAAAAGTGACCCACTGATCAGATCAGATCAGATCAGTAGATCCTTCATGTGTTAGCCCAAATCACCGACCAATATGTTTTAGAAAAGTGACCCACTGATCAGATCAGACTGGTTCTGAACCCTCGACTGGTCCGAACCCTCGACCAATTTCAAACGGATTCGTTGGACAATAAAGCAGACTGTAAATGGATGGGGTTGTAGACGCCCTTATAAACACAAACAATAAATAAAAAACAGGAGCGTACCCCGGTAAGCTGTCCTAACATACAAGTACAGTTAGAAATAGAAATACAAATAACTAGAGCTTCACTTTAAGGAGGTTATTAATAGAGTATTCAAGAGGTTGCTAGTAGAATTACAGTAATTCAACCATTCAAATCATTATGAAGCCCTGTGTAGTCTGCAATCAATCAAACAAACGGGCTTCCACATGGATAAATTGTCATTTTTGTGGAAATTGGCGTCACGAGGGAGCATTCACCAAATTCAACTTCAATAACAAAAACATAAAGTGGGACCAAGTAAACCAAGTCCTAACCGATATAAGCTGGGAAGATATATTAAGCAACACAGACCCCAACGTATGCCTAGAACAGATTAACTTGGTGGCACTCGATGTATGCACAAGGCTTATTCCTCTAAGAAAAAGGAGTAGATGTAAAATAGAAAGAGACAGGCGCTCCCTTTACAGGCGACGGAAAAGAATAACAGAGCGGCTAAAAGAGGTCAATATATCTGAAATGCATAGGGAGACACTGGTCAGAGAAATAGCAAGCATCGAACTCAAGCTAAAGGAATCTTATAGGAGTCAGGAATCGCGGGAAGAACTAAAAGCCATAAATGAAATCGAAAGAAACCCAAAGTATTTCTTCTCCTATGCCAAATCAAAGTCGAGAACAACATCCAGTATTGGGCCCCTACTTAAACAAGATGGGTCCTACACAGATGACAGCAAGGAAATGAGTGAGCTACTCAAGTCCCAATATGACTCAGTTTTTAGCAAGCCGCTAACCAGACTGAGAGTCGAAGATCAAAATGAATTTTTTATGAGAGCCACAGAATTTGGTTAACACAAGCCTATCTGATGTTATCCTGACGCCAAATGACTTCGAACAGGCGATAAATGACATGCCCATGCACTCTGCCCCAGGGCCAGACTCATGGAACTCCGTGTTCATCAAGAACTGCAAGAAGCCCCTATCACGAGCCTTTTCCATCCTATGGAGAGGGAGCATGTACACGGGGGTCGTCCCGCAGTTACTAAAAACAACAGACATAGCCCCACTCCACAAAGGGGGCAGTAAAGCAACAGCAAAGAACTACAGACCGATAGCACTAACATCCCATATCATAAAAATCTTTGAAAGGGTCCTAAGAAGCAAGATCACCACCCATCTAGAAACCCATCAGTTACACAACCCAGGGCAACATGGGTTTAGAACAGGTCGCTCCTGTTTGTCTCAACTATTGGATCACTATGACAAGGTCCTAAATGCACTAGAAGATAAAAAGAATGCAGATGTAATATATACAGACTTTGCAAAAGCCTTCGACAAGTGTGACCATGGCGTAATAGCGCACAAAATGCGTGCTAAAGGAATAACAGGAAAAGTCGGTCGATGGATCTATAATTTCCTCACTAACAGAACACAGAGAGTAGTCGTCAACAGAGTAAAGTCCGAGGCAGCTACGGTGAAAAGCTCTGTTCCACAAGGCACAGTACTCGCTCCCATCTTGTTCCTCATCCTCATATCCGACATAGACAAGGATGTCAGCCACAGCACCGTGTCTTCCTTTGCAGATGACACCCGAATCTGCATGACAGTGTCTTCCATTGCAGACACTGCAAGGCTCCAGGCGGACATCAACCGAATCTTTCAGTGGGCTGCAGAAAACAATATGAAGTTCAACGATGAGAAATTTCAATTACTCAGATATGGTAAACACGAGGAAATTAAATCTTCATCAGAGTACAAAACAAATTCTGGCCACAAAATAGAGCGAAACACCAACGTCAAAGACCTGGGAGTGATCATGTCGGAGGATCTCACCTTCAAGGACCATAACATTGTATCAATCGCATCTGCTAGAAAAATGACAGGATGGATAATGAGAACCTTCAAAACTAGGGATGCCAAGCCCATGATGACACTCTTCAGGTCACTTGTTCTATCTAGGCTGGAATATTGCTGCACACTAACAGCACCTTTCAAGGCAGGTGAAATTGCTGACCTAGAAAATGTACAGAGAACCTTCACGGCACGCATAACAGAGATAAAACACCTCAATTACTGGGAGCGCTTGAGGTTCCTGAACCTTTATTCCCTGGAATGCAGGCGGGAGAGATACATGATTATATACACCTGGAAAATCCTAGAGGGACTAGTACCGAACTTGCACACGAAAATCACTCACTACGAAAGCAAAAGACTTGGCAGACGATGCAACATCCCCCAATGAAAAGCAGGGGTGTCACTAGCACGTTAAGAGACCATACAATAAGTGTCAGGGGCCCGAGACTGTTCAACTGCCTCCCAGCATACATAAGGGGGATTACCAACAGACCCCTGGCAGTCTTGAAGCTGGCACTGGACAAGCACCTAAAGTCGGTTCCTGACCAGCCGGGCTGTGGCTCGTACGTTGGTTTGCGTGCAGCCAGCAGCAACAGCCTGGTTGATCAGGCTCTGATCCACCAGGAGGCCTGGTCACAGACCGGGCCGCGGGGGCGTTGACCCCCGGAACTCTCTCCAGGTAAACTCCAGGTAAATGCCCCTTGTGCAAATATCCAAGAACTAGCTACAAGAAGTATTAAAACAGGGAAGTGTTTTTGGGTATGTCCAAATGAGATAAATCTGTGGACTAATATCACATTGGTATTAAAAGAGGATAACATCAAAGCTGCTTTCATAGACAACCTGGAAGCTTTCTACAACAGATGGGAACATAAAAAGTCTGGGCTGGATGGTACTGCCCTTGATGCTGGTCATGTAGACAGAAACTGTAAGGCTGGAGGTGATGTCCTGGTTGTCAGTACATGTGGGGCTGATAGTGCTCTCCTGGTAGACAGTAATGGTGAAGCTGGAGGTGCTGTCCTGGGAGACAGTAATGGTGAAGCTGGAGATTTTGTCCAGGTAGTCAGGAATTATACGCAGGATGGAATGCATATAAATGACCTCATGGGAGACAGGAGCCGTATTGGGGAATCAAGTGATAAGATAAGGGAATCAAAGATAAGATAAAACCAATATTGCAAACTAGAAATACCACAGGAAATAGCAAACAAGAGGACTCCACTAGCAATAGTGAGGATATATTACCAAAAACAACTGGTGGGAGCTCCTTTGTTGGTGCTAGGGAGTATAGGAATAAGACAGGTAAACATGCACCAACAGGGAATACAGTCACAGAAACCCAAGGCAAACATGCACCAACAGGGAATACAGTCACAGAAACCCAAGGCAAACGGAAACAAAGCCTGTGCACATACTGTGAAAATTTGTGTGGACTGCCTCCAAGTGAGTCACCTACCCTGGCAAACTCTGTTGACACCGAGCTCTGAGGTGGGTACCTCAGCCTCACAAGTGGCTTATAGGACAGATTTTCACAAATAATTGATGTTGCAAGAAACTCACTTGCGTGCACGTATAAAGGACTAACTTACTTGGTGTTGCAGCATATATCCTGATCTTCAACTTCCCTAAGCTTAGCCTTAGCCCCTTTGGACTTCCTCTCAGAAACCATGTGCAACCGGGAGCCTTAATTCCTGCAATATTCAATCGTTATTAGTGACCTGCCTGCACCTCAGAAATTCCTATATCCAAGAGGGTATGTATCCCCTAGTACATCTATGCAGACACGGACACTAGCTTCCAGACTGCCAAGAGACACTGATACTTACTGGGCATGCGCTGCCTGCTGCACAACGGGCCCACAGATCAAACTCACTCACAATTCTTCCCAGACACTGGCCAGAAATCTAAGAGATAAAGTGGAGGTCTTGTCTTACTGTATGGGCCTGACGGAGGTCATCTACGGTACGTCAAGGTGCCTCTACCAGATTTCCCTAGGTCTCAAATGTGAAGACACGTGGGAGGCGCCATCTGCTGATCACGGCACATCTTGTCCAGTTGGTGTGTCTTAAGAAGAACGAGATGATGTCTCTTCCAGACCCTCGTCTCTTCGTTCAAACTAGGGCTGCCAGTTCTCCCTAGCTAACTTAACCTAGTGTTTGCCTACATTATCGACCTATTACTACCTATGTTAAGGTCTTAGGTCTACATTATTATTACCTACAGTTGCCTTAGTAAACCTAATATTAGTGTACTAACAGCAAACTACCTACTCCTTCCCTGAAGGGTAAATCTATAAATTAAATAAATGCCTACCATCAATCCACTCAGGGAGAGAAATGTGTTTGTTTGGGAGGGTTTAAGGGCCACCCAGCTCAGCCGTTCCATTACGGCAATGCCGGATCTGTCCTGTGGAACTTTAGGGACCAAATAAATTTCCACACATACTATGCACTTGGTATCTGCAGACATGGGAAATCTGGAAAAACAGATGGGACATGCAACTATGACCACCCTAGAAAATGCCATGCCCATATGAAAACAGGAAAATGCAAACTCCCTTCTTGTAAGCTTTTTCACCCTGAAATGTGTCCCTCTTCAGTACAGGAAAGACTGTGCTATAACTTAAATTGCCAGGCACACCATCTAAAGGGGACAAAAAGATACAAAACATCCAAGCCATGGGAAAACCTGGGTAGCCACAGCCACTCAAGAGGGAGAGGTTTTTTAGTGCCAGGAACAAAAAAAAAACTTGCAGGAAATGGCAGAAATCGTACACCAAATCCAGTCATTCCTGGAGTGGAACCACAGTCGATGGCCTCCACTCCAAACCAACAGATACAGATACTAATGCCGGAACCCCCCCCCCAGTACCAACAATACCACCAGTCCGATGACATTCTTCTTTGCAAATATACAGGGTCTAAAGCCAGCAACAAACAACAAAATACCTTTCATCCGTGGACTGCTTGCAGAGGCAAAGGCAATGTTCCCGGCTTTCACTGAGACCCACATAAAGAATCACTTGGACAACGAAATATGGATCCCAGGTTACAACCTATACAGATGCAACAGAGTGAACAGGCAAAAGGGGGGGGGGTTGGCCTGTACATTGCAGAGTCACTTGTGTGCACAGAACTGCTTAATGCCTCAAATGACGTAGTGGAAGTTTTAGCAGTAAAGATCGAGAACCAAAACCTAGTCATTGTGGTAGTCTACAAGCCTCTGGATGCAACATCCCAGAAATTCCAGGAACAGCTGTTAAAAATTGACCACTGTCTGGAAAATCTGCCAGCTCCTGCACCCAACATCTTGCTCCTGGGAGATTTTAACTTAAGGCACCTAAAATGGAGGAATATAGCAAATAATATTGTTGCAGTAATAACACCAGGAGGCAGCTCTGATGAAAACTCACACTCACACGAGCTTTTAAATCTCTGCACAAAATTCAATTTAAACCAGCAAATAATAGAGCCTACTAGACTGGAGAATACACTAGACCTCATCTTCACTAACAATGATGATCTGATACGAAATGTCACCATATCAAAAACAATATACTCAGATCACAACATAATTGAGGTTCAGACATGTATGCGCGGAGCCCCAGACCGACATAATGAGATTAGTCACGAGGGAGCATTCACCAAATTCAACTTCAATAACAAAAACATAAAGTGGGACCAAGTAAACCAAATCCTAACTGATATAGGCTGGGAAGATATACTAAGCAACACAGACCCCAACTTATGCCTAGAACAGATAACTTGGTGGCACTCGATGTATGCACGAGGCTTATTCCTCTAAGAAAAAGGAAGAGTAGATGTAAAATAGAAAGGGACAGGCGCTCCCTTTACAGGCGACGGAAAAGAATACCAGAGTGGCTAAAAGAGGTCAATATATCTGAAATGCGTAGGGAGACACTGGTCAGAGAAATAGCAAGCATCGAACTTAAGCTAAAGGAATCTTATAGGAGTCAGGAATCGCGGGAAGAACTAAAAGCCATAAATGAAATCGAAAGAAACCCAAAGTATTTTTCTTCTCCTATGCCAAATCAAAGTCGAGAACAACGTCCAGTATTGGGCCCCTACTTAAACAAGATGGGTCCTACACAGATGACAGCAAGGAAATGAGTGAGCTACTCAAGTCCCAATATGACTCAGTTTTTAGCAAGCCGCTAACCAGACTGAGAGTCGAAGATCAAAATGAATTTTTTATGAGAGAGCCACAGAATTTGGTTAACACAAGCCTATCTGATGTTATCCTGACGCCAAATGACTTCGAACAGGAGATAAATGACACGCCCATGCACTCTGCCCCCATTGTTTCCCGACATACCTTAATATGCCTATAATCTGCCCCAGGGCCAGACTCATGGAACTCCATGTTCATCAAGAACTGCAAGAAGCCCCTATCACGAGCTTTTACCATCCTGTGGAGAGGTAGCATGGACACGGGGGTCGTCCCACAGTTGCTGAAAACAACAGACATAGCCCCACTCCACAAAGGGGGCAGTAAAGCAACAGCAAAGAACTACAGACCGATTGCACTAACATCCCATATCATAAAAATCTTTGAAAGGGTCCTAAGAAGCAAGATCACCACCCATCTAGAAACCCATCAATTACACAACCCAGGGCAACATGGGTTTAGAATAGGTCGCTCCTGTCTGTCTCAACTATTGGATCACTACGACAAGGTCCTAGATACACTAGAAGATAAAAAGAATGCAGATGTAATATATACAGACTTTGCAAAAGCCTTCGACAAGTGTGACCAAGGCGTAATAGCGCACAAAATGCGTGCTAAAGGAATAACGGGAAAAGTCGGTCGATGGATCTATAATTTCCTCACTAACAGAACACAGAGAGCAGTAGTCAACAGAGTAAAGTCCGAGACAGCTACGGTGAAAAGCTCTGTTCCTCAAGGCACAATACCTGCTCCCATCTTGTTCCTCATCCTCATATCTGACATAGACAAGGATGTCAGCCACAGCACCGTGTCTTCCTTTGCAGATGACACCCGAATCTGCATGACAGTGTCTTCCATTGCAGACACTGCAAGGCTCCAGGCGGACATCAACCAAATCTTTCAGTGGGCTGCAGAAAACAATATGAAGTTCAACGATGAGAAATTTCAATTACCCAGATATGGTAAACACGAGGAAATTAAATCTTCATCAGAGTACAAAACAAATTCTGGCCACAAAATAGAGCGAAACACCAACGTCAAAGACCTGGGAGTGATCATGTCGGAGGATCTCACCTTCAAGGACCATAACATTGTATCAATCGCATCTGCTAGAAAAATGACAGGATGGATAATGAGAACCTTCAAAACTAGGGATGCCAAGCCCATGATGACACTCTTCAGGTCCCTTGTTCTATCTAGGCTGGAATATTGCTGCACACTAACAGCACTTTTCAAGGCAGATGAAATTGCCGACCTAGAAAATGTACAGAGAACCTTCACGGCGCGCATAACGGAGATAAAACACATCAATTACTGGGAGCGCTTGAGGTTCCTAAACCTGTATTCCCTGGAACGCAGGCGGGAGAGATACATGATTATATACACCTGGAAAATCCTAGAGGGACTAGTACCGAACTTGCACACGAAAATCACTCACTACGAAAGCAAAAGACTTGGCCGACGATGCAGCATCCCCCCAATGAAAAGCAGGGGTGTCACTAGCACGTTAAGAGACCATACAATAAGTGTCAGGGGCCCGAGACTGTTCAACTGCCTCCCAGCATACATAAGGGGGATTACCAACAGACCCCTGGCAGTCTTGAAGCTGGCACTGGACAAGCACCTAAAGTCGGTTCCTGACCAGCCGGGCTGTGGCTCGTACGTTGGTTTGCGTGCAGCCAGCAGTAACAGCCTAGTTCATCAGGCTCTGATCCACCAGGAGGCCTGGTCACAGACCGGGCCGCGGGGGCGTTGACCCCCGGAACTCTCTCCAGGTAAACTCCAGGTATGGTCTGAATACCTTGTACATGTACTTGTAGAAATATAGATATTATTAATATGTTCAGGTGTGTAACATAGTTACTGTCAGGGATGTTACTGTACTGGAGGCGGGAAGTACAGTGCCTGTACTCTGAGGGATGAGTCGAGTCCTGAGTGAGGAATACTGGAGGTGTATATTTCAGTGTATATTCACTGAGAGGTGTATATCTCAGTGTATATTCAGAGAGGTGTATATCAGCGTTTATACACTGGTAGTTAACATTAATCACTATTTTAGGTAATCTTAACTGTTGGAGTACAGGTGACATTCAGACTTGACCCTCGTGTAGTAGACTTAATGACCCTCGTGTAGTAGATTTAATGATCCTCGTGTAGGAGACTTAATGACCTTCGTGTAGTATACTTAATGAGCCTATTATTAGATAGACTTGAAACCTGTCTATCCACTGACTGTTGAAATATGACGTTATAACTGATCTCAGCACTTTCACTGCTGTGTAATTCTCTTGTTGTGTCATTCTCTCTCTCTCTCTCCTCATCTACACTCAGTGGCCACATTATTACGTACACTTGTACAGGTGTTCGTTAATACAAACGTCTAATCAGCCAATCAGATGGCAGCTCGTCAAAGCATGCAGACAATGTTACCAGGTTCAGTTGTTCAGTTGTTCAGTTGTTCAGACTGAACGTAAGATCAGTGAAGAAATGTGATGTGGAATGTTTGTTGGTGCCAGACAAGATGATCTGATTGTCACAGTAACTGATGATCTGATTGTCACAGTAACTGATGATCTGATTGTCACAGTAACTGATGATCTGATTGTCACAGTAACTGATGATCTGATTGTCACAGTAACTGATGATCTGATTGTCACAGTAACTGATGATCTGATTGTCACAGTAACTGATGATCTGATTGTCACAGTAAATGATGATCTGATTGTCACAGTAACTGATGATCTGATTGTCACAGTAACTGATGATCTGATTGTCACAGTAACTGATGATCTGATTGTCACAGTAACTGATGATCTGATTGTCACAGTAACTGATGATCTGATTGTCACAGTAACTGATGATCTGATTGTCACAGTAACTGATGATCTGATTGTCACAGTAACTGATGATCTGATTGTCACAGTAACTGATGATCTGATTGTCACACTAACTGATGATCTGATTGTCACAGTAATTGATGATCTGATTGTCACAGTAACTGATGATCTGATTGTCACAGTAACTGATGATCTGATTGTCACAGTAACTGATGATCTGATTGTCACAGTAACTGATGATCTGATTGTCACAGTAACTGATGATCTGATTGTCACAGTAACTGATGATCTGATTGTCACAGTAACTGATGATCTGATTGTCACAGTAACTGATGATCTGATTGTCACAGTAACTGATGATCTGATTGTCACAGTAACTGATGATCTGATTGTCACAGTAACTGATGATCTGATTGTCACAGTAACTGATGATCTCCTGGTATTGTCACAGTAACTGATGACCTGGTATTGTCACAGTAACTGATGACCTGGTATTGTCACAGTAACTGATGACCTGGTATTGTCACAGTAACTGTTGATCTCTTGATATTGTCACAGTAAATGATGACCTCCTGGTATTGACCAGCCGGGCTGTGGCTCGTACGTTGGTTTGCGTGCAGCCAACAGTAACAGCCTGGTTGATCAGGCTCTGATCCACCAGGAGGCCTGGTCACAGACCGGGCCGCGGGGGCGTTGACCCCCGGAACTCTCTCCAGGTAAACTCCAGGTAACTGTTGATCTCCTGGTATTGTCACAGTAACTGATGACCTCCTGGTATTGTCACAGTAACTGTTGATCTCTTGGTATTGTCACAGTAACTGATGACCTCCTGGTATTGTCACAGTAACTGTTGACCTCTTGGTATTGTCACAGTAACTGATGACCTCCTGGTATTGTCACAGTAACTGATGACCTCCTGGTATTGTCACAGTAACTGATGACCTCCTAGTATTGTCACAGTAACTGATCTGGTATTGTCAAAGTAACTGTTGATCTGATACTGTCACAGTAACTGTTGATCCCTTGGTATTGTCACAGTAACTGTTGATCTCCTGGTATTGTCACAGTAACTGTTGATCTCTTGGTATTGTCACAGTAACTGTTGATCTACTGGTACTGTCACAGTAACTGTTGATATGGTATTGTCACAGTAACTGCTGATCTCCTGGTACTGTCACAGTAACTGTTGATCTGGTATTGTCTCAGTAACTTTTGATCTGGTATTGTTACAGTAACTGATCTGGTATTGTCACAGTAACTATTGATTTGTTGTCACAGTAACTGTTGATCTCTTGGTATTGTCACAGTAACTGTTTATCTGGTATTGTCACAGTAAGTGTTGATCTGGTTTTGTCACACTAACTGTTGATCTAGCATTGCTGCAGTAACTGTTGGTCTCCTGGTACTGTCACAGTAACTGTTGATCTTGTATTGTCACAGTAACTGTTGATCTGTTATTGTTACAGAAATTGTTGATCTTGTATTGTCACAGTAACTGTTGATCTCTTGGTATTGTAACAGCAACTGTTGATCTGGTATTGTCGCAGTAACTGTTGCTCTCCTGGTATTGTTAAAATAACTGATGATCTGGTATTGTCACACTAACTACTGATCTGGTATTGTCACAGTAACTGTTTATCTGGAATTGTCACAGTAATTGTTGATCTGGTATTGTCACAGTAACTGTTGGTCTGGTATTGTCACAGTAACTGTTGATGTGATAATGTCACAGTAACTGTTGATCTAGTATTGCTACAGTAACTGTTGGTCTCCTGGTACTGGCACAGTAACTGTTGATCTGGTATTGTCACAGTAACTGTTGATTTGCTATTGTCACAGTAATTGTTGATCTGGTATTGTCACAGTAGCTGTTGATCTGGTATTGTCACAGTAACTGTTGATCTGGTATTGTCACAGTAACTCTTGGTCTCGTATTGTCACAGTTACCGTTGGTCTTGTATTGTTACAGCAACTGTTGATCTGGTATTGTCACAGTAACTGTTGATCTGGTATTGTCACAGTAACTGTTGGTCTGCTTTTGTCACAGTAACTGTTGACCTCCTGGTATTGCCACAGTAACTGTTGATCTGGTATAGTCACAGTAACTGTTCATCTGGTATTGTCACAATAACTGTTGATCTTCTGGTACTATCACAGTAACTGTTGATCTGGTATTGTCACAATAACTGTTGATCTTCTGGTACTGTCACAGTAACTGTTGATCTGGTATTGTCACAGTAACTGTTGATCTGGTACTGTCACAGTAACTGATGATCTGGTATTGTCACAGTAACTGTTGAAACTGTTGATCTCCTGGTATTGTCACAGTAACTGTTGATATCATGGTATTGTCACAGTAGCTGATGACCTCCTGATATTGTCAGAGTAACTGTTGATCTCTTGGTATTGTCACAATAACTGTTGATCTCCTGGTATTGTCACAGTAACTATTGATCTCCTGACCAAACCATACCCCCGGCTGGGATTGAACCCGCGGTCATAGAGTCTCAAAACTCCAGCCCGTCGCGTTAGCCACTAGACCAGCTAGCCACAATAAGATTCATCCAACTAGGTATATTTCTACACCATAGGAAGGTTAGCACAGGCACCACTGTGACCACAAATGCAAGTTTTTACAGACGAATCTCCAGCTAGCGTGGCCGTGACGAACTCTAGCTCAAGTCCCTTCACTGCCGTCAACATGACTCAAGAAATCGTAATGACACGATTGCAAACAAACCATACCCCCGGCTGGGATTGAACCCGCGGTCATAGAGTCTCAAAACTCCAGCCCGTCGCGTTAGCCACTAGACCAGCTAGCCACAATAAGATTCATCCAACTAGGTATATTTCTACACCATAGGAAGGTTAGCACAGGCACCACTGTGACCACAAATGCAAGTTTTTACAGACGAATCTCCAGCTAGCGTGGCCGTGACGAACTCTAGCTCAAGTCCCTTCACTGCCGTCAACATGACTCAAGAAATCGTAATGACACGATTGCAAACAAACCATACCCCCGGCTGGGATTGAACCCGCGGTCATAGTCTCAAAACTCCAGCCCGTCGCGTTAGCCACTAGACCAGCTAGCCACAATAAGATTCATCCAACTAGGTATATTTCTACACCATAGGAAGGTTAGCACAGGCACCACTGTGACCACAAATGCAAGTTTTTACAGACGAATCTCCAGCTAGCGTGGCCGTGACGAACTCTAGCTCAAGTCCCTTCACTGCCGTCAACATGACTCAAGAAATCGTAATGACACGATTGCAAACAAACCATACCCCCGGCTGGGATTGAACCCGCGGTCATAGAGTCTCAAAACTCCAGCCCGTCGCGTTAGCCACTAGACCAGCTAGCCACAATAAGATTCATCCAACTAGGTATATTTCTACACCATAGGAAGGTTAGAACAGGCACCACTGTGACCACAAATGCAAGTTTTTACAGACGAATCTCCAGCTAGCATGGCCGTGACGAACTCTAGCTCAAGTCCCTTCACTGCCGTCAACATGACTCAAGAAATCGTAATGACACGATTGCAAACAAACCATACCCCCGGCTGGGATTGAACCCGCGGTCATAGAGTCTCAAAACTCCAGCCCGTCGCGTTAGCCACTAGACCAGCTAGCCACAATAAGATTCATCCAACTAGGTATATTTCTACACCATAGGAAGGTTAGCACAGGCACCACTGTGACCACAAATGCAAGAGTTCGTCACGGCCACGCTAGCTGGAGATTCGTCTGTAAAAACTTGCATTTGTGGTCACAGTGGTGCCTGTGCTAACCTTCCTATGGTGTAGAAATATACCTAGTTGGATGAATCTTATTGTGGCCAGCTGGTCTAGTGGCTAACGCGACGGGCTGGAGTTTTGAGACTCTATGACCGCGGGTTCAATCCCAGCCGGGGGTATGGTTTGTTTGCAATCGTGTCATTACGATTTCTTGAGTCATGTTGACGGCAGTGAAGGGACTTGAGCTAGAGTTCGTCACGGCCACGCTAGCTGGAGATTCGTCTGTAAAAACTTGCATTTGTGGTCACAGTGGTGCCTGTGCTAACCTTCCTATGGTGTAGAAATATACCTAGTTGGATGAATCTTATTGTGGCTAGCTGGTCTAGTGGCTAACGCGACGGGCTGGAGTTTTGAGACTCTATGACCGCGGGTTCAATCCCAGCCGGGGGTATGGTTTGTTTGCAATCGTGTCATTACGATTTCTTGAGTCATGTTGACGGCAGTGAAGGGACTTGAGCTAGAGTTCGTCACGGCCACGCTAGCTGGAGATTCGTCTGTAAAAACTTGCATTTGTGGTCACAGTGGTGCCTGTGCTAACCTTCCTATGGTGTAGAAATATACCTAGTTGGATGAATCTTATTGTGGCTAGCTGGTCTAGTGGCTAACGCGACGGGCTGGAGTTTTGAGACTCTATGACCGCGGGTTCAATCCCAGCCGGGGGTATGGTTTGTTTGCAATCGTGTCATTACGATTTCTTGAGTCATGTTGACGGCAGTGAAGGGACTTGAGCTAGAGTTCGCACGGCCACGCTAGCTGGAGATTCGTCTGTAAAAACTTGCATTTGTGGTCACAGTGGTGCCTGTGCTAACCTTCCTATGGTGTAGAAATATACCTAGTTGGATGAATCTTATTGTGGCTAGCTGGTCTAGTGGCTAACGCGACGGGCTGGAGTTTTGAGACTCTATGACCGCGGGTTCAATCCCAGCCGGGGGTATGGTTTGTTTGCAATCGTGTCATTACGATTTCTTGAGTCATGTTGACGGCAGTGAAGGGACTTGAGCTAGAGTTCGCACGGCCACGCTAGCTGGAGATTCGTCTGTAAAAACTTGCATTTGTGGTCACAGTGGTGCCTGTGCTAACCTTCCTATGGTGTAGAAATATACCTAGTTGGATGAATCTTATTGTGGCTAGCTGGTCTAGTGGCTAACGCGACGGGCTGGAGTTTTGAGACTCTATGACCGCGGGTTCAATCCCAGCCGGGGGTATGGTTTGTTTGCAATCGTGTCATTACGATTTCTTGAGTCATGTTGACGGCAGTGAAGGGACTTGAGCTAGAGTTCGTCACGGCCACGCTAGCTGGAGATTCGTCTGTAAAAACTTGCATTTGTGGTCACAGTGGTGCCTGTGCTAACCTTCCTATGGTGTAGAAATATACCTAGTTGGATGAATCTTATTGTGGCTAGCTGGTCTAGTGGCTAACGAGACGGGCTGGAGTTTTGAGACTCTATGACCGCGGGTTCAATCCCAGCCGGGGGTATGGTTTGTTTGCAATCGTGTCATTACGATTTCTTGAGTCATGTTGACGGCAGTGAAGGGACTTGAGCTAGAGTTCGTCACGGCCACGCTAGCTGGAGATTCGTCTGTAAAAACTTGCATTTGTGGTCACAGTGGTGCCTGTGCTAACCTTCCTATGGTGTAGAAATATACCTAGTTGGATGAATCTTATTGTGGCTAGCTGGTCTAGTGGCTAACGCGACGGGCTGGAGTTTTGAGACTCTATGACCGCGGGTTCAATCCCAGCCGGGGGTATGGTTTGTTTGCAATCGTGTCATTACGATTTCTTGAGTCATGTTGACGGCAGTGAAGGGACTTGAGCTAGAGTTCGTCACGGCCACGCTAGCTGGAGATTCGTCTGTAAAAACTTGCATTTGTGGTCACAGTGGTGCCTGTGCTAACCTTCCTATGGTGTAGAAATATACCTAGTTGGATGAATCTTATTGTGGCTAGCTGGTCTAGTGGCTAACGCGACGGGCTGGAGTTTTGAGACTATGACCGCGGGTTCAATCCCAGCCGGGGGTATGGTTTGTTTGCAATCGTGTCATTACGATTTCTTGAGTCATGTTGACGGCAGTGAAGGGACTTGAGCTAGAGTTCGTCACGGCCACGCTAGCTGGAGATTCGTCTGTAAAAACTTGCATTTGTGGTCACAGTGGTGCCTGTGCTAACCTTCCTATGGTGTAGAAATATACCTAGTTGGATGAATCTTATTGTGGCTAGCTGGTCTAGTGGCTAACGCGACGGGCTGGAGTTTTGAGACTCTATGACCGCGGGTTCAATCCCAGCCGGGGGTATGGTTTATTTGCAATCGTGTCATTACGATTTCTTGAGTCATTGATCTCCTGGTATTGTCACAGTAACTGATGACCTCCTGGTATTGTCACAGTAACTGTTGATCTCCTCGTATTGTCACAGGAACTGACGACCTCTTGGTATTGTCACAGTAACTGTTGGCCTCCTGGTATTGTCACAGTAACAGATCTAGCATTGTCATAGTAACTATTGATCTGATATTGTCACAGTAACTGTTGATCTCCTGGTATTGTCACAGTAACTGATGACCTCCTGGTATTGTCACAGTAACTGATCTGGTATTGTCAAAGTAACTGTTGATCTGATACTGTCACAGTAACTGTTGATCCCTTGGTATTGTCACAGTAGCTGTTGACCTGGCATTCACAGTAACTGTTCTGGTATTGTCACAGTAACTGTTGATCTCCTGGTATTGTCACTGTAACTGTTGATCTCCTGGTATTGTCACAGTAACTGTTGATCTCTTGGTATTGTCACAGTAACTGTTGATCTCCTGTATTGTCACTCTAATTGTTGATATGGTATTGTCACAGTAACTGCTGATCTCCTGGTACTGTCACAGTAACTGTTGATCTGGTATTGTCACAGTAACTGTTGATCTGTTATTGTTACAGAAATTGTTGATCTTGTATTGTCACAGTAACTGTTGATCTCCTGGTATTGTAACAGTAACTGTTGATCTGGTATTGTCGCAGTAACTGTTGCTTTCCTGGTATTGTTACAATAACTGATGATCTGGTATTGTCACACTAACTACTGATCTGGTATTGTCACAGTAACTGTTTATCTGGCATTGTAACAGTAATTGTTAATCTGGTATTGTGACAGTAACTGTTGGTCTGGTATTGTCACAGTAACTGTTGATCTGATATTGTCACAGTAACTGTTGGTCTCGTATTGTCAGAGTTACTGTTGGTCTTGTATTGTTACAGTAACTGTTGATATGGTATTGTCAGAGTAACTGTTGATCTGGTATTGTCACAGTAACTGTTGGTCTCGTATTGTCACAGTAACTGTTGCTCTTGTATTGTCACAGTAACTGTTGGTCTGGTTTTGTCACAGTAACTGTTGACCTCCTGGTAGTGTCGCAGTAACTGTTGATCTGGTATTGTCACAATAACTGTTGATCTTCTGGTACTAACCCACTAACTGTTGATCTGGTATTGTCACAATAACTGCTGATCTTCTGGTACTGTCACAGTAACTGTTGATCTGGTACTGTCACAGTAACTGTTGATCTGGTATTGTCACAGTAACTGTTGATCTGGTATTGTCACAGTAACTGTTGATCTGGTATTGTCACAGTAACTGTTGATCTGGTACTGTCACAGTAATTGTTGATCTGGTACTGTCACAGTAACTGTTGATCTGGTATTGTCACAGTAACTGTTGATCTGGTACAGTCACAGTATCTGTTGATCTCCTGGTACTGTCTCAGTAATTGTTGATCTCATCTTTATTGTCAGAGTAACTGTTGATCTGCTGATATTTTCACAGTAACTGATGACCTCTTGGTATTGTCACAGTTACTGATGATCTCACATCAGGCATCTGGATGGACGTCCCCTCTGACCAGTAACGTACAAATCACCTGTTTTGTGGTTGGCGGGAAGTCTGAGTGATAGAGCCGGCCCAGCGGTCACTGGTAACTCGATATCTAAACCCTGCTCCAGAGCGATTATCATACACACAACACCTAGCAGTAGTAGGAAGATAAACTTTGTAGGAGTAAGGATTAAGCAGGAGGATTAAGTCGTGGCTAATGGGACTACAGCCCTGACAACAGTTTCGAGAGATAATGGTCTAGGACACAAAGACAGTACAATCTGAGAAGCAAGTACTGGGTACACATGTAGTAAAAGGTAGTACATAACTAGGTGAAAGAATGACTTGTTAACACACGCTAGTATTATAATTATTAGAACTACTTTCAGTGTTAATGGTATCTCATTAGTATTATGGATACACAGAAGTGAATTGTATTTCTGGGACATATAAACAACTGACGTGCTCACACACACACACACGCGCGCACACACATACACACTCGGGGCCAGGAGCTGGGTCTCGACCCCTGAAACCACAACTAGGTGAGTACACACAGCTGATCCTTGGAATTTGACCGCCTCCCCCACAGACCTCTTACCTTTCCCCTCCCTCGCGTTTCTCCCTCTCAATACCCTCTTTCCCTCCTTTCTCCCTCTCTCTCTCTTTCTCTCCCTCTCCCTCTCTTTCTCCCTCTCTCTACCCTTTCTCTCCCCCTCACATTTCTCTCTCTCCCCCTTGGTCTTATCCCTCACCCCCATACTCTCTCCTCTCTCTCCCTCTTTCTACCCTTTCTCTCTCCTCTCTCTCCCTCTTTCTACCCTTTCTCTCTCTTCCCCACACCCTCTCCCTCCTCTACACATGTAGTAAAAGGTAGTACATAAGTGGGTGAAAGAATGACTTGTTAACACACGCTAGTATTATAATTATTAGAACTACTCTCAGTGTTAGTGGTATCTCATTAGTATTACGGATACACAGAAGTGAATTGTATTTCTGGGACACATAAACAACTGACGTGCTCACACACACACACACGCGCGCACACACATACACACTCGGGGCCAGGAGCTGGGTCTCGACCCCGAAACCACAACTAGGTGAGTACACACAGCTGATCCTTGGAATTTGACTGCCTCCCCCACAGACCTCTTACCTTTTCCCTCCCTCGCGTTTCTCTCATAGCCTTCTTCCCTCCTTTCTCCCTCTCTCTCTCTTTCTCTCCCTCTCCCTCTCCCTCTCTTTCTCCCTCTCTCTACCCTTTCTCTCCCCCCTCACATTTCTCTCCCTCCCCCTTGGTCTTATCCCTCACCCCCATACTCTCTCCTCTCTCTCCCTCTTTCTACCCTTTCTCTCTCCTCTCTCTCCCTCTTTCTACCCTCTCTCTCTCTCCCCCACACCCTCTCCCTCCTCTAGCCTTCTGTCTGTGGTAATAAAAAGTAAAAAAAAAAAAAAAAAAATGGGTGGCCTTAGAGGACGGAAACCCAGAGATCTGGTGGATGAACCAGGGAGGAAAGACTGGGAGCTAGAGCTCCAAAAAAGGGAGGAAGAGTGGGGAAGGAAGATAGTAGAGCTTGGTAAGAAAATGGAGGAGCGGATAGCTGAAGAGTGCAGGAAGTGGGAAGTACAGGTCTTAGCAGCAGAAGCTAGGATACAGTGCTTAGAAGAGAAACTGCAAAGCCTGAAACAGATTAGAGAGACAAATGACAATTCAGGTGTGACATCAGGAAATTCAAAGTCAGGCGCAGACAAGGGGATGGTAAGCAACAACGGAGACATGCCGAACATGAAGGCCCTATCAGACCCACGTGGGGCCAGGGAAAAGACGACGAGCACACTAAGATCAAACGACAGGTCCGAAGACAATGAAGGTATGCTATATGCAGAGATTCTAACAGCCAACTGCAGTAGCAAGGGACAGCTGGTCAGGAAAGACAGTCCACTGAGAATAGAAGTTTCAGATATGACAGGGACTGAAGGCAAGAACATGTCAATGGAAGGAAATAAAATGCCTCAGAGGACGCAGATGGAGACTCAGTGGGAGGAGGAAAGGGTGAGGTCAGTTTTTGTGTACGGGCTCCAAGAAGCCAAGGGGACCAACTTTGAAGAAATAAAACAGGAGGAGAAAAAAATGATTGAAGGCATCATGAAAACAATAGGGGAGGGCAATATGACCCAGGTGACAAATTTTCAGAGAATTGGGTGGTTTGCGAGTGGAAGGATACGGCCTGTCAGAGTAACTTTCAAGGAAGAATCAGTTCGAACCAGGATTCTGCAAGAGAAAGCAAGACTGAGGGACAAAGAGGGGTACCAGAGAGTATACCTCGACCGCGACAGAACACAAGAAGAAAGGACTACACTGAAAGAGAGGGTACAGAGACGCAAGGAGGAACGAGAAGCAATGAAAATGAGCAGGACCCAGACACAGGAGGAAGGGCAAACACACCCCACAGAATCTCCCACCAAAAGACTCCACCCGCGACATTCCCAACGCAACTGAGCAACCTATACTACAACCCACTCACTGTTCCCTCTGCCACCAATCCCCATATCACAAACCTCACCCCAACAGCTGTCCCTTATGGGCATTCTGACCCCACCCCCATCAACACAAACCCCACCTACACCACAGCCCCATATAGGCCCCCACCAAGGCTCTCGCTCCCCCAACCCCAATATTCTTGCATGACCACAATGATAGAAAAGAAACTAAAGGTTTGGTACACAAACGCGGATGGAATAATGAATAAACATGAGGAGTGGAATGAAAGAATCAGTGAAAAATCCCCAGACATCATAGGAGTCACAGAAACAAAACTCGCTGAGACAATAACAGACACAATCTTCCCAACAGGATATCAGATCCTGAGGAAAGATAGAAGGAGTAGAGGGGGAGGAGGGGTTGCACTGCTCATAAAACACCGATGGGGATTTGAGGAAATGGAAGGCATGGACATGATTGGAGAAAGAGACTACATTGTAGGTACAATTCAGTCCAGAGAACATAAAGTAGTCATTGGAGTGATGTATAACCCACCACAGAACAGCAGGAGGCCAAGAGAGGAGTATGAAGAAAACAACAGGGTGATGGTGGACACACTGGCTGAGGTGGCAAGAAGAGCTCACTTGAGCAGAGCAAAGTTACTGGTAATGGGCGATTTCAACCACAGGGAGATCGACTGGGAAAACCTGGAGCCACATGGGGGTCCCGAAACATGGAGAGCCAAGATGATGGATGTGGTACTTGAAAACCTCATGCATCAACATGTCAGGGACACAACCAGAGAGAGAGGGGAGGATGAGCCAGCAAGACTGGATCTTGTGTTCACCCTGAGCAGTTCAGACATTGAGGACATCACTTATGAGAGGCCCCTTGGAGCTAGCGATCATGTGGTTCTGAGTTTTGACTATATAGTAGAGTTACAAGTGGAGAAGGTAACAGGAACTGAAGGGGACAGGCCAAACTATAAAAGGGGGGACTACACAGGTATGAGAAACTTCCTGCAGGAGGTTCAGTGGGACAGAGAAATGGTAGGAAAATCAGAATATGTGGAATATGTGGCAACAAAGTGCAAGGAGGCAGAGGAAAGTTTTGTTCCCAAGGGAAACGGAAATAATAGGAAGACCAAAACGAGTCCTTGGTTTACCCGAAGGTGTAGGGAGGCAAAAACTAAGTGCAACAGAGAATGGAAAAGGTACAGGAGGCATAGGACCCAGGAAAACAAGGAGATTAGTAGAAGAGCCAGAAACGAGTATGCACAGACAAGGAGGGAGGCCCAGCGACAGTATGAAAACGACATAGCATCGAAAGTCAAATCTGACCCGAAACTGCTGTATAGCCACATTAGGAGGAAGACAACAGTCAAGGACCAGGTGATAAGGCTGAGGAAAGAAGGTGGAGAACTCACAAGAAACGATCAAGAGGTATGTGAGGAGCTCAACACGAGATTTAAGGAAGTATTTACAGTAGAGACAGGAAGGACTCTGGGGGGACAGACCAGATGGGGACACCAGCAAGGAATACACCAACAAGTGTTGGACGACATACATACAGATGAAGAGGAGGTGAAGAAACTGCTAAGGGACATCGATACCTCAAAGGCAATGGGACCAGACAACATCTCCCCGTGGGTCCTTAGAGAGGGAGCAGATATGTTGTGCGTGCCACTTACCACAATCTTCAACACATCCCTGGAAACTGGGCAACTACCTGAGGTATGGAAGACGGCAAATGTAGTTCCCATTATTAAAAAAGGAGACAGAAAAGAGGCACTAAACTATAGACCTGTGTCATTGACGTGTATAGTATGCAAAATTATGGAGAAGATTATCAGGAGGAGAGTGGTGGAGCACCTGGAACGGAACAGGAGTATAAATGCCAACCAGCACGGATTCACGGAAGGCAAATCCTGTGTCACAAACCTTCTGGAGTTTTATGATAAAATAACAGAAGTAAGACAAGAGAGAGAGGGGTGGGTTGATTGCATCTTCTTGGACTGCAAGAAGGCCTTTGACACAGTTCCTCACAAGAGATTAGTGCAGAAG
>NC_091340.1:20277831-20332831 GCF_038502225.1 Cherax quadricarinatus | reverse complement strand
TAGCTGTTGATCTGGTGTTGTCACAATAACTGTTCTGGTATTGTCACAATAACTGTTCTGGTATTGTCACAGTAATTGCTGATTTCCTGCCATTATCACAGTAACTGTTGATCTGGTATTGTCACAGTAACTGTTGATCTGGTATTATCACAGTAACTGTTGATCTCCTGGTATTGTCACAGTTACTGATCTCCTGGTATTGTCACGGTAACTGTTGATTTGGTATTGTCCCAGTAACTGTTCTTGTATTGTCACAGTAACTGTTAGTCTGATATTGTCACAGCAACTGTTCTGGTATTGTCACAGTAATTGTTGATTTGGTACTGTCACAGTAATTGTTGATCTGGTATTGTCACAGTAACTGTTGATCCCCTGGTATTGTCACAGTAACTGATGCTGTCCTGATATTGTCACAGTAACTGTTGATCTCTTGGTATTGCCACAGTAATTGTTGATCTGGTACTGTCACAGTAACTGTTGATCTCCTGGTATTGTCACAGTAACTGTGTATCTGGTATTGTCACAGTAACTGTTGATCTGGTGTAGTCACAGTAACTGTTGATCTCCTGGTATTGTAACAGTAAGTGTTGATCTTCTGGTACTATCACAGTAACTGTTGATCTCCTGGTATTGTCACAGTAACTACTGATGTCCTGGTATTGTCACAGTAACTGTTGATCTGGTATTGCCACAGTAACTGTGTATCTGGTATTGTCACAGTAACTGTTGATCTGGTGTAGTCACAGTAACTGTTGATCTCCTGGTATTGTAACAGTAACTGTTGATCTTCTGGTATTATCACAGTAACTGTTGATCTGGTATTGTCACAATAACTGTTGATCTCTTGGTACTGTCACAGTAACTGTTGATCTCCTGGGATTATTGTGCATAAAATTCTCTAGAATAGTGTGAAAAAACAGAAAACATGCAGTAAACTGTCTTGTTAGCGAGAGAGAGGTTATGGAGAATTGTGGTTGAAGCTGACAGGAAGGTGACAGTAACTCACAAACACATTACAACTGTGGTATGAAGTGGAGCTTGAATGCACATTACGTCGTGCCTTGAATTGGATAGGCTGCAACAGCAGAAAAATGTGTAAGGTTCCACTCCTGTCTGCTAAGCACAGCACACTGAGGCTATAGTGAGCACAGGCTGACTAACACTAGAAGACTGGGAGATTTGCAGCATCAGTGTGCAGCTGACAGATCTGCAGCAACTGTGTGATGCTGTCATGTCAACACTGACCAGGATGAAAATAAATGGTATAAAACACCGACACAATGGAAACATAAACACATATGCAGTTTAATGTGATCCTTTACTGACAACGTTTCGCCCACACAGTGGGCTTTTTCAAGTCACAAGAAGACACTATGTAAAGTAAAAGGACACAAGTGCAACTAATGTGACATTTATTGTGGCAACGTTTCGCTCTCCAGGAGCTTTATCAAGCCATTACAAATAATACGCGGACACAGAGGGTATATAAAGGCTTGATAAAGCTCCTGGAGAGCGAAACGTTGCCACAATAAATGTCACATTAGTTGCACTTGTGTCCTTTTACTTTACATATTGTCGGTAATTCTACCAACTTTATTACACAAGAAGACACTGCCGAGAAGAGATACATAGTCCTCCCCACCAACTCCATTGCCAAACATGTTTCCAACATCTTTTCCAATACATCATTCCAAATATCTACCTCCACAACCACGACCATCAAGGACATCACCAGTAGTAGACAGGACAAGCTTCCATCCTCTGCAGGGGTATACATAATCCCTTGTAATGACTGCAACAAATTATACGTGGGTGAAACATCAAGAGACCTCCAAACACGTATTTCAGAACACCAATATGCAAGCAGGACTGACGATACAAGGAATGCATGTGTACAACATCGCAATTCACACAACCATTTAATTAACTACAGAAACTCAAGACTTATCGCCACAGAAGACAACACTCAATACCGAAGAATCCTGGAATCATCCCTTATCTCTATAACCAACAATTTCAACCAGAACAATGGCTTCTATAACATAGCTGAACCACTTGCCAAGAAACTTCTTCATCGCTATCCCACATAAGAACATAGAACACTGCAGAAGGTCTGCTCACAACTTATCCAATACCCCTGCCAAGCTTCCCAAGATTTTAGACTCCATAACCCCACCCGGTAGATCATCAGATGCAGCATTCTCCACCTGACCTCAACATTCTGAACCTGACTATAAATACTCACGCCCACTGTGTGGGCGAAACGTTGTCAATAAAGGATCACATTAAACTGCATATGTGTTTATGTTTCCACTGACCAGGATCTTTAAGCAATGTATCCAGCACCTTAGTCGATCATGACAATAATTCAGGCTGTTCTAGGGCCGAAGGTGAGTCGCACCCAGTACTAGAAGGTGGGTCCCACCCAGTACTAGAAAGTGGGTCCCACTCAGTACTAGGTTGGTCCCACCCAGTACTATAAATTGGATCCCACCCAGTGCTAGGTGAGTCCCACCCAGTACTAGAAGCTGTGTCCCACCCAGTACTAGAAGGTGAGTCGCAGTACTAGGTGGGCCCCACCCAGTACTAGAAGGTGGGCCCCACCCAGTACTAGAAGGTGGGTCCCACCCAGTTGCAGGTGGGTCCCACCCAGTTGCAGGTGGGTCCCACCCAGTTGCAGGTGGGTCCCACCCAGTACTAGAAGGTGGGCCCCACCCAGTACTAGAAGCCGGGCCCACGCAGTACTAGAAGGTCGGCCCCACCCAGTACTAGAAGGTGGGCCCTACCCAGTACTAGAAGGTGGGTCCCACCCAGTACTAGAAGGTGAGTCCCAGTACTAGAAGGTGGGTCCCACCCAGTACTAGAACGTGGGCCCCACCCAGTACTAGAACATGGGTCCTACCCAGTACAACGTGGGCTCTACCCAATACTAGGTGGGCCTTACCCAATATTAGGTGGGTCGTACCCAGTACTAGGTGGGTTCTCCTAGTACTAGGTGGGTACTCCCAGTACTAGGTGTGTCATCCCCGTACTACAAGGTGAGTTCTACCCAGTACTAGAAGGTGGGCCCTACCTAGTACTAGGTAAGTCATACCCAGTACTACAAGGTGGATCCTACCCAGTACTAAGTGGGTCGTACCCAGTGCTAGAAGGTGGGTTCTACCCAGTACTAGGTAGGTCGTACGAAGTACTAGGAGGTGGGCCCTACCCAGTACTAGGTGGGTCCTACCCAGTACATGGTGGATCCTACCCAGTACTATAAGGTGGGCCCTACCCAGTACCAGGTGGGTCGTACCCAGTACTAGGTGGGTCGTACGAAGTACTAGGGTCTTTCCCAGTACTAGGTGGGTCCTACCAAGTAATATGTGGGTCCTACACAGTACTAGGTGGGTCGTACCCAGTACCAGAAGGTGGGATTTACCCAGCACTAGGTGGGTCGTACCCAGTACTAGGTGTGTCGTATTAAGTACTAGGTGGGTCCCACCCAGTACTAGAAGGTGGGCCCTGCCCAGTACTAGAACGTGGGTCCTACCTGGTACAACGTGGGCGCTACACAATACTAAAATGTGGGACCTATCCAATACTAGGTGGGTCGTACCCAGTACTAGGGTCGTACCCAGTATTAAGTGGGTACTCCCAGTACTGCACGGTGGGTCCTACCAAGTACTAGGTGGGTCCTACCCAGTACTACAAGGTGAGTCCTACCCAGTACTAGGTGGGTCCTACCCAGTACTAGAAGGTGGGCCCTACCCAGTACTAGGTGGGTCCTACCCAGTACTACAAGGTGGGTCCCATCCAGTGCAAGGTGGGTCCTACCCAGTACTAGGTGGGTAGTACCCAGTACTAGAAGGTGGGTTTTACCTAGGATTAGGTGGGTCATACCCAGTACTAGAAGGTGGGTCGTATTCAGTACTACGCGGGCCCTACCCAGTACTATATGGGTCGTACCCAGTACTAGAAGGTGGGCCCTGCCCGGTATTAGAAGGTGGGCCCTGCCCGGTACTAGAAGGTGGGCCCTGCCCGGTACTAGAATGTGGGCCCTGCCCAGTATTAGAAGGTGTGCCTTGCCCAGTACTAGAAGGTGGACCCTACCCAGTACTAGAAGGTGGGCCTTGCCCGGTACTAGATGGTGGGCCCTGCCCGGTACTAGAAGGTGGGTCCTGCCCAGTACTAGAAGGTGGACCCTGCCCGGTACTAGGTGGGTAGTACCCAGTACTAGAAGGTGGATTTTACCTAGTATTAGGTGGGTCGTACCTAGTACTAGGTGGGTCGTATCCAGTACTAGGCGGGCCCTACCCAGTACTAGGTGGGTCGTACCCAGTACTAGAAGGTGGGCCTTGCCCGGTCCTAGAAGGTGGGTCCTGCGCAGTAATAGAAGGTAGACCCTACCCAGCACTAGAAGGTGGGCCCTGCCCGGTACTAGAAGGTGGGCCTTGCCCAGTACTAGAAGGTGGGCTCTGCCCGGTACTAGGTGGGCCCTTCCTAGTACTAGAAGGTGGGTCCTACCTAGTACTAGAAGGTGGGTCCTACCCAGTACTAGAAGGTGGGTCCTACCCAGTACTAGAAGGTGGGTCCTACCCAGTACTAGAAGGTGGGTCCTACCCAGTACTAGAAGGTGGGTCCTACCCAGTACTAGAAGGTGGGTCCTACCCAGTACTAAAGGTTGTGTTCAGTGGTCAGTCGTCAGTGTTCAGTGGTCAGTCGTCACGTGAGGTCACAGACCCTGAGCTGCTTTGGGGATTAGCGTGGACGGTTACAAAGCATGGCTTGCTTCTGCAGTGTTTTAAAAACTGAGTTTGGAGAGTTGAAGGAGGAGGTCTTGCTTCTCCAGGAGGAGATTAGGAGGCTGAAGGTCCACCTCAATGGGCCTGGGAGAGAGTGTGAGGTGGTTGGAGATGTGGGGAATGAGGCTTCTAGCAGTGAGGTGCAGTCTGTCTCTCACTGTGAGGAGGCTGTAGGTGGGGAGGTAGCAACGGGTACCAGCAGTGAGGTGCAGCCCAGCACCTGCTACAAGTGGCGAGTTGTTCACAGTAATGGGAGGCGCATCAGAGTAAGGAAAGTTAAGAGTGAAGATCTGAAGGTAGGAAATCGCTTCTCTGTTCTCCAGGATGAATGTACTTCAGTGGCCAGTGAAGGTAAGGGTACTACTGCCCCTGCTAATGAAGGTAAGCGCATTCTTGTGGTTGGTGACTCTCAGGTAAGATATGTTGACCGTGCTTTTTGTAATAGGAATAAGAAGATGAGAGATAGAGTGTGCTTCCCTGGAGCTGGTGTTGGGGACATTGTCAACAGACTGGATAATATCATGTCAGGTAATGGGAACAAGCCCATTATCTGTCTCAGTGCTGGTGGAAATGATATTGGGAAGGGTAGGAGAGAAGAGCTGCTAGATAAGTACAGGTCAGCTATAGATTTCATTAAGTCTAAGGGAGGGATCCCAATCATATGTAGCATCTTGCCTAGAAGGGGAGTAGGAAATGAATGGTTGTCTAGGGCAATTGGTGTAAATTGCTGGCTAGACAGATACTGCAAGGAACTTGCAATCCCATTCATTGACAACTGGAACAACTTTTATGGCAAACATGATATGTATGCAAGGGATGGGGTTCATCTCTCTGGGGCAGGGGTGGTAGCACTTGCAGACTCGATTGAGAAGGCCATTGGTGAAATGCCTATGATTTTAAACTGATGGAAGATAGAGGTATGGGTGTGTGTGGGAAACAAGCAGGTTGCAACACTAGGGTTGGAAACAGTAAATGTATAAAAGGCATTCAGCATGAAGTTATAAATAAAGACAATAGAACAGGTCAGAAAACAAAGGGGGACAGCAGAGGGCAGCAAGGGACTAGCTCCCTTAAGGTTTACTATACTAATAGCAGGAGTGTTAGAAATAAGATAGATGAGCTAAGATTAATTGCAAGTGCAGGAAACATAGATATTATTGCTATAACAGAGACCTGGCTCAATCTGAAAGATAGAGAGATGCCCTCTGAATGTCACATACAAGGCTATAAATTATTCCACACTGACAGGGTCAACAGGAAAGGTGGTGGAGTAGCGATGTATGTCAGAGACAATTTAAATTGTTGTGTTAGACAAGATATTAAATTAGAAGCGTCAGCCACTGAATCTGTTTGGTTACAGCTTCTCGAGGGCCGAGAAAAACTAATTTTGGGTGTGATTTACAGGGCCCCAAATCTTGATAGGGAGTGCAGTAAACTTCTATGGGACGAAATTCGTAAGGCATCTACATACGAAAATGTTGTGCTAATGGGAGATTTCAACTATAGACAGATTGACTGGAGCAATTTGACAGGAAATTTAGAGTCGGGTGACTTTCTTGATACGATCCAGGATTGTTTTTTAAAACAGTTTGTGACAGAGCCAACTAGGGGAAATAACCTCCTTGACTTGGTTCTTGCCAGTAGGGAAACACTAATTAATAATCTTGAGGTTAATGATGAGCTTGGGGAGAGTGATCACAAATCACTCAGTTTTAACATATCATGGAATTCCCCTAATAATGGCAATCAAGTCTCCGTCCCTGACTTTCGCTTGGCTGATTTCATAGGACTGAAAAATTACTTAGGTGGGCTGAACTGGAATGACCTGACTAGGGGTCAGGTAGGTGGTGATGGTTGCCGATATGATGCTTTCCAGGGCATAGTTCTAGCTGCTCAGTCAAATTATGTTCCAAATAGGGAAATCAGATCAAACAAAAATGATCCTAAATGGATGAACAATAGATTAAAATATCTGATTGGTCAAAAGAGAGGCATATATAGGCAAATCAAAAGAGGAGAGGGGCAATTAAGAAATCGATATATTCAGTTAAAGAGAGAAATAAAAAAGGGAATTAGAAAAGCAAAAAGAGATTATGAGGTTAAAGTTGCAAGAGAATCGAAGACTAACCCAAAAGGATTCTTTCAGGTATACAGAAGTAAGATCAGGGACAAGATAGGCCCACTCAAAAGTTCCTCGGGTCAGCTCACTGACAGTGATAAGGAAATGTGTAGAATTTTTAACACATACTTCCTCTCAGTTTTTACACAGGAGGATACCAGTGATATTCCAGTAATGATAAATTATGTAGAACAGGACGATAATAAACTGTGCACTATTAGGGTCACAAGTGACATGGTCCTTAGGCAAATAGATAAATTAAAACCTAACAAATCCCCAGGCCCTGATGAACTGTATGCAAGGGTTCTAAAGGAATGTAAAGAGGAGCTTAGCACACCTTTGGCTAATCTTTTCAACATATCACTACAAACTGGCATGGTGCCAGATAAGTGGAAAATGGCAAATGTGATACCTATTTTCAAAACAGGTGACAGGTCCTTAGCTTCGAACTATAGACCAATAAGCCTAACCTCCATAGTGGGAAAATTTATGGAATCAATAATTGCCGAGGCAGTTCGTAGCCACCTTGAAAAGCATAAATTAATCAACGAATCTCAGCATGGTTTTACAAAGGGACGTTCCTGCCTTACGAATTTATTAACTTTTTTCACTAAGGTATTTGAGGAGGTAGATCATGGTAACGAATATGATATTGTGTATATGGACTTCAGTAAGGCTTTTGACAGGGTCCCACATCAGAGACTATTGAGGAAAATTAAAGCACATGGAATAGGAGGAGAAATTTTTTCCTGGATAGAGGCATGGTTGACAAATAGGCAGCAGAGAGTTTGCATAAATGGGGAGAAATCAGAGTGGGGAAGCGTCACGAGCGGTGTTCCACAGGGGTCAGTGTTGGGCCCCCTGCTGTTCACAATCTACATAAACGACATAGATGAGGGCATAAAGAGCGACATCGGCAAGTTTGCCGATGACACCAAAATAGGCCGTCGAATTCATTCTGACGAGGACATTCGAGCACTCCAGGAAGATTTGAATAGACTGATGCAGTGGTCGGAGAAGTGGCAGATGCAGTTTAATATAGACAAATGCAAAGTTCTAAATGTTGGACAGGACAATAACCATGCCACATATAAACTAAATAATGTAGATCTTAATATTACGGATTGCGAAAAAGATTTAGGAGTTCTGGTTAGCAGTAATCTGAAACCAAGACAACAGTGCATAAGTGTTCGCAATAAAGCTAATAGAATCCTTGGCTTCATATCAAGAAGCATAAATAATAGGAGTCCTCAGGTTGTTCTTCAACTCTATACATCCTTGGTTAGGCCTCATTTAGATTATGCTGCACAGTTTTGGTCACCGTATTACAGAATGGATATAAATTCTCTGGAAAATGTACAAAGGAGGATGACAAAGATGATCCCATGTATCAGAAACCTTCCCTATCAGGATAGACTAAGGGCCCTGAAACTGCACTCTCTAGAAAGACGTAGAATTAGGGGGGATATGATTGAGGTTTATAAGTGGAAGACAGGAATAAATAAAGGGGATGTAAATAGTGTGCTGAAAATATCTAGCCTAGACAGGACTCGCAGCAATGGTTTTAAGTTGGAAAAATTCAGATTCAGGAGGGATATAGGAAAGTACTGGTTTGGTAATAGAGTTGTGGATGAGTGGAACAAACTCCCAAGTACCGTTATAGAGGCCAGAACGTTGTGTAGCTTTAAAAATAGGTTGGATAAATACATGAGTAGATGTGGGTGGGTGTGAGTTAGACCTGATAGCTTGTGCTAACAGGTCGGTTGCCGTGTTCCTCCCTTAAGTCAATGTGACCTGACCTGACTAGGTTGGGTGCATTGGCTTAAGCCGGTAGGGACTTGGACCTGCCTCGCATGGGCCAGTAGGCCTTCTGCAGTGTTCCTTCGTTCTTATGTTCTTATGTTCTTCTTAATAAAAGGGCCACTGAGTGTAGGTGTCTATTAAGAGTAAACAGTGGATCTGAAGGGAGAGTTGTCTGAGTGGTCAGTAGTATACCTGGAGGGGGATTCCGGGGCTCAACGCCCCCGCGGCCCGGTCTGTGACCAGGCCTCGTGGTGGATCAGGGCCTGATCAAGCAGGCTGTTGCTGCTGGCCGCACGTAAACCAACGTAGGAACCACAACCCAGCTAGTCAGGTACTGACGTCAGGTGTCTGTCCAGCTTCCTGTTGAAGACTACCAGGATCTGAGTTCTCGGGGATCAGTTCTTGGTCCAGTCCTCTTGACAGATATAAAAGGAAGAGGGAGAGGGAGAGAGAGAGAGAGAGAGAGAGAGAGAGAGAGAGAGAGGGAGAGGGAGAGGGAGAGGGAGAGGGAGAGGGAGAGGGAGAGGGAGAGGGAGAGGGAGAGGGAGGGAGAGAGAGTAAGGAAGGCAATGTGTGAAAGTGAGAGTGAGAGACAAGGAGAGGCTTGGGACCTGTCTAACAAGTGCTTATAGAGATTACTCAAGACCGCCCCCCACCCCTGACCCACCACCCACCCCTGACCCACAACCCACCCCTGACCCACCACCCTCCCTTGAAACACCACCCACCCCTGACCCACCACCTTCCACTGACCCACTACCCAAGCACTACCGCCCAACCACCACCCCTGACCCAGGTCATACACCCACCAATAGACAAAGAAATGTGAATGATATATATATATATATATATATATATATATATATATATATATATATATATATATATATATATATATATATATATATATATATATATATATATATATATATATGTCGTGCCGAATAGGCAGAACTTGCGATCTTGGCTTAAATAGCAACGTTCATCTTGCCATATAGGACAAGCGAAGATTTGTGTATGCAATAATTTCGCCAAAATCATTCTGAACCTAACGAAAAAAATATATTTCACTGTGTTTATTTAGTATTAAATTATTGTGAACAAATCTAAAATATATTTCGTTGGGTTATGCTAAAATAAATTGTTTTTGTTATAATAATGTTAGGTAAGTTCCTTTTGGTGCAAAATTATAAATTTTTACGTCAACATTAATGAAAAAAATATATCTTTAAACGTATAAGAGAAAATTTTAGAGAAGACTTAATTTTAAATGAGTTCTTGCTAATTGACCAGTTTTACATATTCGGCACGACATATATATATATATATATATATATATATATATATATATATATATATATATATATATATATATATATATATATATATCTGAGGAGCTGGATGAGATTTTCGCATTATAATCAGTGACAAACACGTAACAATATATACTAGACATTTATCTCTCACACCTCATGTACTGTATATACCATCTTTGTATCAGCAATGTATCTCTTAAATCTTCTGTACCATATTACGTAATAAAATATACCTATCCGTAAAAAAGTAATATATATATATATATATATATATATATATATATATATATATATATATATATATATATATGCGATAAAATCACAGTAAACAGGTGATTTCAGAATATGCAAAACAACCACTGTGAAAGAATAGAGAAATTCCAAGCGCTTTCATGACTATTTACATTATCAAGGAACAATAAAAGTAATGTATCAGAGGAAGGCATATAAAGGATCTAGACCACACCTCACTATCACATCCCACAACAAAGCAACACCTGATGCGTGACTCATAAGAAAGAGAACACTGCAGTAGGCCTGCTGGCCCAACTAGACAGGTCACCACGACACCAAAACTAAATGTGGTGTAATTATAGGCTTCTTCCTGTGCGCACTCACAATCTGCAGCAATGAGTTCCTTGAGGAAGAATGCATTATAATTGAACAAGTATTTTCTAAACTCCACTATCCTCGTCACTTCATCAGAGACTGCAGACGACGGGCATTAAACATCTTCAACACACCCAGAGAAGACACTGCTGAGAAGAGATACATAGTCCTCCCCACCAACTCCATTGCCAAACACATTTCCAACCTCTTTTCCAATACCTCATTCCAAGTATCTACCTCCACAACCACGACCATCAAGGACATTACCAGTAATAGACAGGACATGCTTCCATCCTCTGCAGCAAATTATACGTGGGTGAAACATCAAGAGACCTCCAAACACGTATTCCAGAACACCAATATGCAAGCAGGCCTGACGATACAAGGAATGCCTGTGTACAACACCGTAATTCACACAACCATTTAATAAACTACAGAAACTCAAGACTTATCGCCAGAGAAGACGACACTCAATACCGAAGAATTCTGGAATCATCGCTTATCTCTATGACCAACAACTTCAACCAGAACAATGGCTTCTATAACATAGCTGAACCACTTGCCAAGAAACTTCTTCATTGCTATCCCACATAAGAGCATAGGAATGGAGGAACACTGCAGAAGGTCTATCACAAACTTATCCAATCTCCCTTCCAAGCTACCCAAGATTTTAGACTCTATAACCCCACTCGGTAGATCATCAGATGCAGCATTCTCCACCTGACCACAGCATTCTGAACCTGACTATAAATACTCGCGTACCTTCCACCCCAGGTAGATCTGTTTGTAACTTGAAAAAGCCCACTGTGTGGGCGAAACATTGTCAATAAAGGATCATATTATACTGCATATGTGTTTATATTTCCATTGTGTCGGTATTTTATACCATTTATTTCCATGTGTTTATATTTCCATAGACAGATCCTTCACACAACCCACAAACAAACTATTCTACCCAAGAATTAAGAATTTTAAAATTTATTATTTGTCCAATGTATTATTAAATTCTTCTCAAATTCTATTAATTATAAATGGATCTAATTTATGTAAACCAAAGGAAATATTCATATTATTGTCAAAACTGCTTTTTATGAAACAAGAATCAATTATATTCCTGTCGACCATGGACTTGCTTGATACAACTTTCTCAACTTTTTGAAAATCAATTGGATGGTTAAAAACTCTCACATGAATAAATAGAGCATTGGAATCTTGTCCAGTTCTAATGCTATATTTATGTTGTTTTAATCTTATTTCAAGACTTTTACCAGTTTGACCATAATAAACTTTATCGCAAATTTTACAAGGAATCTTATAGACACATCCATCAGCATTTTGGGGGAATTTCTTTATCAAAAGTTTTTTTTTACTGTATCAAGATTTTCAAATACAACTTTGATATTAATTATTATTATTATAATAATAAAAAAGAAGCGCTAAGCCACAAGGGCTATACAGTGCTGCAGGGTAGGGAAGGAAGCGAGGGTATTGGGCAGCAGAAGGGGGGAGGGATGATTAGTAGGTTACAGAAAACTGCAGGGCAGGGGATAGTGCAGGGGTAGAGGGTAGCAAGAGATTGAGGTAGAAAGGGCTGAAGGTATCATGCGAGTTTGTGGAGTAAGTCAGTTGTTGTCAAAAAGTCAATGAGAGAGTCCAGATGAAAGGTAGGTCCATCAGCGAGAAGGGAAGGTAGAGAGAGAGCAGCGGAGCAAAGACGATGTTGGAGGTAAATTCTGCGTGCCCGTTTATAAAGTGGGCAGTCTAACAGAATGTGGCTGACCGATAATCAAACCTGACAATTCTCACAGAGAGGAGCAGGGTGCCTCTCCATGAGATATCCATGAGTAAGACGAGTATGGCCAATGCGAAGGTGGGAGAGAGTGGTCTCCCAACCTTGACACTGGTGACAAGAAGACGGCCAGTAACCTATACTCGGTTTAACAGAACAAAGTTTGTTATTGAGCAGAGCAGACCAATGTTGTTGCCAACGAGTGTGAAGGTGGGTAGCTATTACAGCAAAATAGTCAGGAAATGGAACACCTCTATATGAAATTGGTAGGTCATGTACTGCTGACTGCACAGCAGTGTCTGCCTGTTCATTGCCCTGTACGTCAACATGACCAGGGACCCAACAAAAAACAATATCTTTATGCTTGGTAGAGATACGGCATAGCCAAAGTTGGATACGAAGAACTAGGGGGTGAGGTGTATCAAATTTCCGTATAGCCTGTAGAGCACTAAGGGAGTCAGAGACAACCACAAATGATGACACAGGCATAGATGCAATATGAATAAGTGCTGCAAGAATGGCATACAATTCAGCAGTAAATATGCTAGCTGAAAACAGTAAATGCCCTCGCACGACGCTGTCCGGAAACACTGCTGCGAATTCGATGCCATCAGAAGATTTAGAGCCATCTGTGTACACGCCGATGGCATGAGAATGAGAGTGGAAGTGGTCAAGAAAAAGAGAGCGGGAAGCCACAGTAGGCAGTTGGGCTTTCGAGCAAGGGAGTGAGAAAGAACAAACCCAAACAGCTGGAACTTCCCAGGGGGGTAGGGAAAAGTGAGATGCTACATGAACATATGAAGGCGGTAACTGAAGGGAAGACAAGAGCGAATGTAGGCGAGGAGAGAAGGGATGAAGCAAACAGGGGCGGCGAACAAATAATGTCTACTAATATCAGTGACCATTCTATAAATGGAAGGATTGCGGAGATCATGAGAGCACACATAGTAGCGAAGGCAATGGGTATCAACCAGCTACATGATTATATCAAGTTGGACAACAGAGACATTTCCCTGCGACATGGGATATTACCCCATTCCAAACTACCATTCCTCTATTTCCCCCCAAAACTCTTCTTAAATCACAACCAAAGCTTCGTCTTGAAGCCAAACATGATGCCTTAATCTGTATTGATAACTTAGTCACACAGAACACTCTTTCACAAATTATTTACGTTGATGGTTCTGTTCACCAGTCCACTGGTGCAGCTTGTAGTGCTGCTGTTGTCACACAGAGTGATGGCTCTCATAAAGAAATTGGAGCACGCATCAATAACTGGGCCTCTACCCTTCAAACAGAACTGTTTGCCATACTCCTTGCACTCAAATGCATCCATGTATCTAAGGTTGACACTTTAATTGTAACCGATTCCCTGTCATCCATAAATGCTCCCAACTCATTAAGTATAAATTGTGGCATGCTTGTGTCAGAAGCCAGACATAGGTATGGTAAGATTGTGGACAGTGGAGTCAGAGTGCACATGCTGTGGATTCCATCTCACATTGGTCTTCAGATGCATGATAGAACTGATAAATTGGCTAAGCTGTATGCTCTCAAAGAGGGAGTAGATTACAATCTTGGGTTGTCAGTTAGCAGTTTGAGAACAATAATACGAAAAGAACTTCAAATGAACTTTATTGACTTAAGACTTAGGGAGATTGACACTAGTCAGTCCATCTATCATCATTCCATCATGTAGGAGGAGCCACATGTCTATGGTGCATCCAACAAGTTAAGCAGACTCTTGGATGTCACTACTGCCCGGCTCCGGCTGGGTTACAAGCTCCCCATGAAAGATGAGCAAGGGTTTTAAGAAGGTTCAGCTGGCTGTGACAAGTTGCCTTTAGAGAGATAATGTGGGGTTTCCAGGATAACCTACGGTCAAAGAGAAGGCCTAGAAACCTGACTGTATCACGTTCAGGGATACGGGAGCCATAGAGGTACAAAGGATGATCGGAGATGACAGTGTCTAGTGAAAGTAATTTGGTGAGTTTTGGTACTGGAAAATTTAAACCCATGCATGGTGGCCCAATTGGAAACACTGTCGACTGCATGCTGGAGAGAAACTGTAATGAGGTGACAGTCAGTGCCTGCACGAGCAATAGCGAAGTCATCTACATAGAGTGATGACCAAATATTGGATGGAAGAACAGAGGCCAAATCATTTATAGCAAGGATAAAAAGTGTTTTGCTCAGAACACATCCCTGGGGGACACCTTCAGCTTGGACAAAGTCCGGGGAGAGCACATTATTGACTCCAACACGGAAATGTCTGTCAGTTAAAAAGCTCTTAATGAAAGATGGTAGATGGCCTCGGAGGCCTAAGGAGTGGGCTTGGGCGAAAATATTATACCTCCAAGTTGTGTCATATGCCTTCTCAAGGTCAAAAAATATGGCAATAACTGAGTGGTTATTCGCAAAGGCATTACGAGCATACGTATCCAAACGTAGTAAGGGATCTATGGTGGTGAATATGAAGGGGTAGTAAGAATGATTGGAAAATGATCACTGTCATGTAAATCCAAGAGAACAGACCAGATGAAGTCTAGTGCAGCAGAGGAAGAGCAGACTGAGAGATCGAAGCAAGAGAGAGTATGAGTACTAGGATCAAAATGGGTGTGAGTACCTGTATTTAAAACAAGGAGGGGGTGGGAAGCAAGAAAAGCCTCTAGCTGAATGCCACAGGAATCACAGTGAGACCCCTCCAGAGGAAATGATGGGCATTAAAATCGCCAAGTAACAGAAGTGGTGGCGGTAATGATGAAACAAGAAAGGCAATATCCGGAATAGATAATGCTCGATAAGGAGAGAGATACAAAGAATAGTGTATACCACCTATGCAGGTGGATACAGGCTGCTGTGTAACGCAGCGAAGTATGAACAAATAGCTGATGGTACGGAATATCAGTGCATAGAAGAAGGGCCCTTTCGTTAAAGGTCCCATCAGGAAAAGGATCCGAAGAATAAAATAAATTATAGCCTGAGATGGGATAGAGAACAGCAGAGTGCAATTTTGGTTCTTGTAAGCAAACTGCATAACTGTAATGTGTGGCAGCGTGCCTCGTTGTGCTCCATGTTTTCTCGTATTTTCACGGTCGCTCTTACGTGCTAGAACTTTAATTTGTGCCAGTGATCTTATACGATACATCCCTCTAGCGCTTGGAACCAATCTTGGCCAGAAAATAGTATATACTTAAGTCAAAAAAGGAGGATTAGTGTGCAATACCTAGCAGAGTTTACTGCCAGAGGGGAATCATAGGTCTAGCATGCCGTGTGCAAAATAATAGTAATAGAACTTTTCTTTGTCAGAGGAAAGAAAGTCTCCCTGATAATATTGAGTATACATAGTGTTATAGTGGCACCCTAGTATACAGATAATAAATGCTAAAGTGTCATTTAAAACAGGTATAATTCAAACTGAAGTGATAGGCCTAAAGAGGCAGGTGCCAGAAGTCGCCAGAAACTTACCACACAGGTCAGCTGTTTTAATAATCTTCCTGGCCTGCTAGTGTACCTCGCATATAATCTAGCGATACCGGTGAATAGGAGAATACAGTGTTGTAATAGCAACTAACCAGTAATATAATGGTACTTAGTGGAGTGGAATGACTTTCATTAGTTTTTTCTTCATTCTTGAAATACCAGACATATACAGTGAAATTCATATAACCTGTAGTTACCAGCGGTCACAATATACACAACAAAAAGCAAATATTACTCCAGAAAAAGCATCTTTCCTCCAATAATTTCACCAATCAACTATAGTGATATAGCATTTGTTGTGGTGGAGACAGAAAAAACCTGGAAAAGCTAGATACAGTGATCTATAAACAAGGGTTGAGATCTCAACTGTTCGTCATCATAGGAGCTGCCAGCAATCACCGGTTCTTCAACACACAAGTTATACTTTTGTTTCAATCAAATCACATATTACTCGGTTAAATAATTTCCAGTAGTTCCTTTATGACATTTTATGTGATAGCCAAATCACCGACCAATATGTTTTAAATAAGTGACCCACTGATCAGATCCGACTGGTTTCGAACCCTTGACTGGTCCGAACCCTTGACCAGTTTCAAACGGATTCGTTGGACAATAAAGCAGACTGTAAAGAGACTGAACTTTAGGTGCCCTTATCAAACACAAACAATAAATATAAAACAGGAATGTACACTGGTAAGCTGTTCTAATATACAAGTACAGTTAGAAATAGTAGAGGTAGTAGGTTGGTAGACAGCAACCACCCAGGGAAGTACTACCGTCCTGCCAGATGACTGTGAAACAGAAACCTGTAACTGTTTTGCATGATGGTAGGATTGCTGGTTTCTTTTTCTGTCTCATAAACACGCTAGATAACAGGGATATCTTGCTACTCCTACTTACACTTTGGTCACACTTCACAGACACGCACATGCATATATATATACATACATCTAGGTTTTTCTCCTTTTTCTAAATAGCTCTTGTTCTTCTTTATTTCTTCTATTGTCCATGGGGAAGTGGAAAAGAATCTTTCCTCCGTAAGCCATGCGTGTCGTATGAGGCGACTAAAATGCCGGGAGCAATGGGCTAGTAACCCCTTCTCCTGTAGACATTTACTAAAAAAGAGAAGAAGAAAAACTTTATAAAACTGGGATGCTTAAATGTGCGTGGATGAAGTGCAGATGACAAGAAACAGATGATTGCTGATGTTATGAATGAAAAGAAGTTGGATGTCCTGGCCCTAAGCGAAACAAAGCTGAAAGGGGTAGGGGAGTTTCAGTGGGGGGAAATAAATGGGATTAAATCTGGAGTATCTGAGAGAGTTAGAGCAAAGGAAGGGGTAGCAGTAATGTTAAATGATCAGTTATGGAAGGAGAAAAGAGAATATGAATGTGTAAATTCAAGAATTATGTGGATTAAAGTAAAGGTTGGATGCGAAAAGTGGGTCATAATAAGCGTGTATGCACCTGGAGAAGAGAGGAATGTAGAGGAGAGAGAGAGATTTTGGGAGATGTTAAGTGAATGTATAGGAGCCTTTGAACCAAGTGAGAGAGTAATTGTGGTAGGGGACCTGAATGCTAAAGTAGGAGAAACTTTTAGAGAGGGTGTGGTAGGTAAGTTTGGGGTGCCAGGTGTAAATGATAATGGGAGCCCTTTGATTGAACTTTGTATAGAAAGGGGTTTAGTTATAGGTAATACATATTTTAAGAAAAAGAGGATAAATAAGTATACAAGATATGATGTAGGGCGAAATAACAGTAGTTTGTTGGATTATGTATTGGTAGATAAAAGACTGTTGAGTAGACTTCAGGATGTACATGTTTATAGAGGGGCCACAGATATATCAGATCACTTTCTAGTTGTAGCTACACTGAGAGTAAAAGGTAGATGGGATACAAGGAGAATAGAAGCATCAGGGAAGAGAGAGGTGAAGGTTTATAAACTAAAAGAGGAGGCAGTTAGGGTAAGATATAAACAGCTATTGGAGGATAGATGGGCTAATGAGAGCATAGGCAATGGGGTCGAAGAGGTATGGGGTAGGTTTAAAAATGTAGTGTTGGAGTGTTCAGCAGAAGTTTACAGGAAAGTGGGTGCGGGAGGGAAGAGGAGCGATTGGTGGAATGATGATGTAAAGAGAGTAGTAAGGGAGAAAAGGTTAGCATTTGAGAAGTTTTTACAAAATAGAAGTGATGCAAGGAGGGAAGAGTATATGGAGAAAAAGAGAGAGGTTAAGAGAGTGGTGATGCAATGTAAAAAGAGAGCAAATGAGAGAGTGGGTGAGATGTTATCAACAAATTTTGTTGAAAATAAGAAAAAGTTTTGGAGTGAGATTAACAAGTTAAGAAAGCCTAGAGAACAAATGGATTTGTCAGTTAAAAATAGGAGAGGAGAGTTATTAAATGGAGAGTTAGAGGTATTGGGAAGATGGAGGGAATATTTTGAGGAATTGTTAAATGTTGATGAAGATAGGGAAGCTGTGATTTCGTGTATAGGACAAGGAGGAATAACATCTTGTAGGAGTGAGGAAGAGCCAGTTGTGAGTGTGGGGGAAGTTCGTGAGGCAGTAGGTAAAATGAAAGGGGGTAAGGCAGCCGGGATTGATGGGATAAAGATAGAAATGTTAAAAGCAGGTGGGGATATAGTTTTGGAGTGGTTGGTGCAATTATTTAATAAATGTATGGAAGAGGGTAAGGTACCTAAGGATTGGCAGAGAGCATGCATAGTTCCTTTGTATAAAGGCAAAGGGGATAAAAGAGAGTGCAAAAATTATAGGGGGATAAGTCTGCTGAGTATACCTGGTAAAGTGTATGGTAGAGTTATTATTGAAAGAATTAAGAGTAAGACTGAGAATAGGATAGCAGATGAACAAGGAGGCTTTAGGAAAGGTAGGGGGTGTGTGGACCAGGTGTTTACAGTGAAACATATAAGTGAACAGTATTTAGATAAGGCTAAAGAGGTCTTTGTGGCATTTATGGATTTGGAAAAGGCGTATGACAGGGTGGATAGGGGGGCAATGTGGCAGATGTTGCAAGTGTATGGTGTAGGAGGTAGGTTACTGAAAGCAGTGAAGAGTTTTTACGAGGATAGTGAGGCTCAAGTTAGAGTATGTAGGAAAGAGGGAAATTATTTCCCAGTAAAAGTAGGCCTTAGACAAGGATGTGTGATGTCACCGTGGTTGTTTAATATATTTATAGATGAGGTTGTAAGAGAAGTAAATGCGAGGGTCTTGGCAAGAGGCGTGGAGTTAAAAGATAAAGAATCACACACAAAGTGGGAGTTGTCACAGCTGCTCTTTGCTGATGACACTGTGCTCTTGGGAGATTCTGAAGAGAAGTTGCAGAGATTGGTGGATGAATTTGGTAGGGTGTGCAAAAGAAGAAAATTAAAGGTGAATACAGGAAAGAGTAAGGTTATGAGGATAACAAAAAGATTAGGTGATGAAAGATTGAATATCAGATTGGAGGGAGAGAGTATGGAGGAGGTGAATGTATTCAGATATTTGGGAGTGGACGTGTCAGCGGATGGGTCTGTGAAAGATGAGGTGAATCATAGAATTGATGAGGGGAAAAGAGTGAGTGGTGCACTTAGGAGTCTGTGGAGACAAAGAACTTTGTCCTTGGAGGCAAAGAGGGGAATGTATGAGAGTATAGTTTTACCAACGCTCTTATATGGGTGTGAAGCATGGGTGATGAATGTTGCAGCGAGGAGAAGGCTGGAGGCAGTGGAGATGTCATGTCTGAGGGCAATGTGTGGTGTGAATATAATGCAGAGAATTCGTAGTTTGGAAGTTAGGAGGAGGTGCGGGATTACCAAAACTGTTGTCCAGAGGGCTGAGGAAGGGTTGTTGAGGTGGTTCGGACATGTAGAGAGAATGGAGCGAAACAGAATGACTTCAAGAGTGTATCAGTCTGTAGTGGAAGGAAGGTGGGGTAGGGGTCGGCCTAGGAAAGGTTGGAGAGAGGGGGTAAAGGGGGTTTTGTGTGCGAGGGGCTTGGACTTCCAGCAGGCATGCGTGAGCGTGTTTGATAGGAGTGAATGGAGACAAATGGTTTTTAATACTTGATGTGCTGTTGGAGTGTGAGCAAAGTAACATTTATGAAGGGGTTCAGGGAAACCGGCAGGCCGGACTTGAGTCCTGGAGATGGGAAGTACAGTGCCTGCACTCTGAAGGAGGGGTGTTAATGTTGCAGTTTAAAAACTGTAGTGTAAAGCACCCTTCTGGCAAGACAGTGATGGAGTGAATGATGGTGAAAGTTTTTCTTTTTCGGGCCACCCTGCCTTGGTGGGAATCGGCCAGTGTGATAATAAAAAAAAAAATAGAAATAGAAATACAAATAGCCAGATCTTCACTTTAAGGAGGTTAGTAGAATATTCAAGAGGTTACTAGTAGAATTACAGTAAATCAACCATTCAAATCACATTATGAAGCTCTGTGTAGTCTGCAGTCAATCGAACAAACAGGTTTCCACATGGATAAATTGTCATTTTTGTGAAAATTGGTGTCATGCCCCTTGTGCAGATATCCAAGAACTAGCTACAAGCAGTATTAAATCAGGGAAGTTTTTTTTGGGTATGCCCAAATGAGAGCAATCTGTGGACTAAAATCACATTGGTATTAAAAGAGGATAACATCAAAGCAGCCTTCATAGAAAACCTGGAAGCATTCTATAACAGATGGGAAAATAAAAAGTCTGGGCTGGATGGTATCGCCCTTGGTGCTGGCCATGTAGTCAGAATCTGTAAGGCTGGAGGTGCTGCCCCAGTAGTCAGTAAATGTGGGGCTGATAATGCTGTCCTGGTAGACAGTAATGGTGAAGCTGGGGGTGCTGTCCTGGGAGACAGTAATGGTGAGGATGGAGGTGCTGTCCTGGTAGTCAGTAAATGTATGCAGGAGGGAATGCATATAAATGACCCCGAGGGAGACAGGAGCTGTAGTGAGGAAACAAGTGTAGTCAAAGACAAGATAAAACCAATATTACAAACTAGTAATGCCACAGGAGATAGCAAACAAGGGGACTCCACTAGTATTAGTGAGGATACATTACCAAAAACAACTGGTGAGAGCCCCATTGTTAGTGCTAGTGAGGATAGGAAAGACACAGGTAAACATGCACCAACAGGAAATACAGTCACAGAAACCCAAGGTAAATGGAAACCAAGCCTGTGCACATACTATGCACTTGGTATCTGTAGGCATGGGAAATCTGGAAAAACAGATGGGACGTGCAACTTTGACCACCCTAGAAAATGCCGTGCCCATATGACAACAGGAAAATGCAAACTCCCTTCCTGTAAGCTTTTTCACCCTGAAATGTGTCCATCTTCAATACAGGAAAGACTGTGCTATAACTTAAATTGCCAGGCACACCATCTAAAGGGGAAAAAAGATACAAAACATCCAGACCATGGGAAAACCTGGGTAGCCACAGCCACTCAAGAGGGAGAGATTTTTTAGTGCCAGGAAGGAAAAAAAAACTTGCAGGAAATGGCAGAAATCGTACACCAAATCCAGTCATTTCTGGAGTGGAACCACAGTCGATGGCCTCCACTCCAAACCAACAGATACAGATACTAATGCCAGAGAAAAAAGTCCCCCCAGTACCACCAGTCCGATGACATTCTTCTTTGCAAATATACAGGGTCTAAAGCCAGCAACGAACAACAAAATACCTTTCATCCGTGGACTGCTTGCAGAGGCAAATGCAATGTTCGCGGCTTTCACAGAGACCCACATAAAGGATCACTTGGACAATGAAATATGGATCCCAGATTACAACCTATACAGATGTGACAGAGTGAACAGGCAAAAGGGGGGATGGGGGTTAGCCTGCATATCGCAGAGTCACAGAACTGCTTAATGCCTCAAATGATGTAGTGGAAGTTTTAGTAGTAAAGATCGAGAACCAAAGCCTAGTCATTGTGGTAGTCTACAAGCCTCAGGATACAACGTCCCAGCAATTCCAGAAACAGCTGTTAAAAATTGACCACTGTCTGGAAAATCTGCCAGCTCCTGCCCCCAACATCTTGCTCCTGGGGGATTTCAACTTAAGACACCTAAAATGGAGAAATATAGCAAATAATGTTGTTGCAGTGATAACACCAGGAGGCAGCTCTTACGAGAATTCACACACACGAGCTTTTAAATCTCTGCACAAAATTCAACTTAAACCAGCAAATAATAGAACCTACTAGACTGGAGAATACACTAGACCTCATCTTCACTAACAATGATGATCTGATATGAAATGTCACCATATCAAAAACAATATACTCAGATCACAACATAATCGAGGTTCAGACATGTATGCGTGGAGCCCCAGACCGACATAATGAGATTAGTCATGAGGGAGCCTTCACCAAATTCAACTTCAATAATAATAACATAAAGTGGGACCAAGTAAACCAAGTCCTAACCGATATAAGCTGGGAAGATAGACTAAGCAACACAGACCCCAACTTATGCCTAGAACAGATTAACTCGGTGGCACTCGATGTATGCACAAGGCTTATTCCTCTAAGAAAAAGGAGGAGTAGATGTAAAATAGAAAGGGACAGGCGCTTCCTCTGCAGGCGACGAAAAAGAATAACAGAGCGGCTAAAAGAGGCCAATATATCTGAAATGCGTAGGGAGTCACTTGTCAGAGAAATAGCAAACATCGAACTTAAGCTAAAGGAATCTTATAGGAGTCAGGAATCGCAGGAAGAACTAAAAGCCATAAATGAAATCGAAAGAAACCCAAAGTATTTCTTTTCCTATGCCAAATCAAAGTCGAGAACAACGTCCAGTATTGGGCCTCTACTTAAACAAGATGGGTCCTACACAGATGACAGCAAGGAAATGAGTGAGCTACTCAAGTCCCAATATGACTCAGTTTTTAGCAAGCCGCTAACCAGACTGAGAGTCGGAGATCAAAATGAATTTTTTATGAGAGAGCCACAGAATTTGGTTAACACAAGCCTATCCGATGTTATCCTGACGCCAAATGACTTCGAACAGGCGATGAATGACATGCCCATGCACTCTGCCCCAGGGCCAGACTCATGGAACTCCGTGTTCACCAAGAACTGCAAGAAGCCCCTATCATGAGCTTTTACCATCCTATGGAGAGGGGTCGTCCAACAGCTACTAAAAACAACAGACATAGCCCCATTCCACAAAGGGGGCAGTAAAGCAATAGCAAAGAACTACAGACTGATAGCACTAACATCTCATATCATAAAAATCTTTGAAAGGGTCCTAAGAAGCAAGACTGCCATCCATCTAGAAACCCATCAATTACACAACCCAGGGCAACATGGGTTTAGAGCAGGTCGTAGTGATCCAACTATTGGATCACTACGACAAGGTCCTAGATGCACTAGAAGACAAAAAGAATGCAGATGTAATATATACAGACTTTGCAAAAGCCTTCGACAAATGTGACCATGGCGGAATAGCGCACAAAATGCGTGCTAAAGGAATAACAGGAAAAGTTGGTAGATGGATCTATAATTTTCTCACAAACAGAACACAAAGAGTAGTAGTCAACAGAGTAAAGGCTGAGGCAGCTACGGTGAAAAGCTCTGTTCCACAAGGCACAGTACTAGCTCCCATCTTGTTTCTCATCCTCATATCTGACATAGACAAGGATGTCAGCCACAGCACCGTGTCTTCCTTTACAGATGACGCCCGAATCTGCATGACAGTGTCTTCCATTGCAGACACTGCAAGGCTCCAGGCGGACATCAACCAAATCTTTCAATGGGCTGCAGAAAACAATATGAAGTTCAACGATGAGAAATTTCAATTACTCCGATATGGTAAACACGAGGAAATCAAAACTTCATCAGAGTACAAAACAAATTCCGGCCACAAAATAGAGCGAAACACCAACGTCAAAGACCTGGGAGTGATCATGTCGGAGGATCTCACCTTCAAGGACCATAACATTGTATCAATCGCATCTGCTAGAAAAATGACAGGATGGATAATGAGAACCTTCAAAACTAGGGAGGCCAAGCCCATGATGACACTCTTCAGGTCACTTGTTCTATCTAGGTTGGAATATTGCTGCACACTAACAGCACCTTGTGTGTGTGTGTGTGTGTGTGTGTGTGTGTGTGTGTGTGTGTGTGTGTGTGTGTGTGTGTGTGTGTGTGTGTGTGTGTGTGTGTGTGTGTGTGTGTTTGTGTGTGCGCGCGCGCGCGTGTGTGTGTGTGTGTGTAACTCTCACAGTCATCAGTGGTAAATATTGTTGATATTTGTAAACTCGCGTAATATTAACACTTAAAAAAGTATCGACTTGATTTGGAACTTTTTTCCCTTATACCGTAATAATAACCGATACCCGGCCAGTATTTACAGTGGGGGGAGGGAGGGAGGGAGAGAGGGAGAGAGGGAGAGAGGGAGGGAGGGAGAGGGAGAGGGAGAGGGAGAGGGAGAGGGAGAGGGAGAGAGGGAGAGGGAGAGGGAGAGAGGGAGAGGGAGAGACAGAGGGAGAGGGAGAGACAGAGGGAGAGGGAGGGAGGACGGGAGAGAGAAGGGAGAGAGAGAGAGAGAGAGAGAGAGGAAAGAGGGAGAGAGAGGAAAGGGAGAGAGAGAGAGAGAGAGAGAGAGAGAGAGAGAGAGAGAGAGAGAGAGAGAGAGAGAGAGAGAGAGAGAGAGAGAGAGAGAGAGAGAGAGAGAGAGAGAGGCAGGCTAGACAATTTCAGCTAGAGAAGGAAGAAGTTAATGTTGACCCAAGGCCCCAGCTGAACCACTGATGAGTCAGGGAGAAGTGCTGGGGAGGTGCTGGGGAGGTGCTGGGGGAGGTGCTGGGGAGGTGCTGGGGGAGGTGCTGGGGGAGGTGCTGGGGGAGGGGCGGGGGGAGGTGCTGGGGGAGGTGCTGGGGAGGTGCTGGGGAGGTGCTGGGGGAGGTGCTGGGGAGGTGCTGGGGAGGTGCTGGGAAGGTGCTGGGGAGGTGCTGGGGAGGTGCTGGGGAGGTGCTGATGAAGGTGCTGGAGAGGTGCTGGGGAGGTGCTGGAGGAGGTGCTGCGGGAGGTGCTGGGGAGGTGCTGGGGAGGTGCTGGGGGAGGTGCTGCAGGAGGTGCTGGGGAGGTGCTGCGGGAGGTGCTGGGGAGGTGCTGGGGTGCTGGGGAGCTGCTGGGGGAGGTGCTGGAGAGGTATGGGGGAGGTGCTAGGGGAGGTGCTGGGGAAGTGCTGGAAGAGGTGCTGGGGAGGTGCTGCGGGAGGTGCTGGGGAGGTGCTGGGGAGGTGCTGGGGAGCTGCTTGGGGAGGTGCTGGAGAGGTATGGGGGAGGTGCTAGGGGAGGGGCTGGGGAAATGCTGGAAGTGGTGCTGGGGAGGTGCTGGGGAGGTGATGGGGAGGTGCTGGGGGAGGTGCTGGGGAGGTACTGGAGGAGGTGCTGGGGGAGGTGCAGGGGAGGAGCTGGGGAGGATCTGGGGAGGTGCTGGGGAGGTGCAGGGGGAGGTGCTGCGGGAGGGGCTGGGGAGGAGCTAGGGAGGTGCTGGGGAGGTGCTGGGGAGCTGCTGGGGGAGGTGCTGGAGAGGTACGGGGGAGGTGCTAGGGGAGGTACTGGGGAAGTGCTGGAAGAGGTGCTGGGGAGGTGCTGGGGAGGTGCTGGGGAGTGCGCCGGAGGTGCTGGGGGAGGTGCTGGGGAGGTGCTGGGGAGGTGCTGGGGGAGGTGCTGGGGGAGGTGCTGCGGGAGGTGCTATGAGAAGTTGCTGGGGAGGTGCTAGGGGAGGCACTGGGGAGGTGCTGGGGAGGTACGGGGGAGGTGCTTGGGGAGGTGCTGGGGAGGTGTGCGGGAGGTGCTAGGGGAGGTGCTGGGAAAGTGCTGGGGGAGGTGCTGGGGAGGTGCTGGGAGAGGTGCTGGAAAGGTGCTAGAGGAGGTGCTGGGAAAGTGCTAGGGAGGTGCTGGGGAGGTGCTGGGGAGGTGCTGGGGAGATGCTGGGGGAGGTGCGGGGGGAGTTGCTGGGAAGGTGCTGGGCGAAGTGCTGGTGGAGGTGCTGGGGGAGGTGCTGGTGGAGGTGCTAGGGAAGATGCTGGGGAGGTGCTGGGGAAGAGCTGGGGAGGTGCTGGGGACGAGCAGGAGGAGGTGCTGGGAAAGTGCTGGGGTAGGTGTTAGGGAGGTGCAGGGGAGGGGAGAGGCAGGTGCTGAGAAGGAAAGGGCCTGGGCTGGGGGAGAAGAGGGCCTGGTGATGGGAAGGGGAGAGCCTAGGGCTGGGAAGAGGAGGGCCTGGAGCTGGGAAGAGGAGGGCATGGAGCTGGGAAGGGGAGGGCCAGTTGCTAAAAAGGGGAGGGCTTGGCGCAGGGAAGGGGAGGGCCTGGTGCTGGGAGAGGAGAGGGCCTGGTGCTGGGAAGGGGAGGGCATGGTGCTGGGGAGGCGAGGGCCTGGTGCTGGGGAGGAGAGGGCCTGATGCTGGGGAGGAGAGGGCCTGGTGCTGTGGAGGAGAGGGCCTGGAGCTGGGAAGGCGAGGGCCTGGTGCTGGGGAGGAGAGGACCTGGTGCTGGGGAGGAGAGGGCCTGATGCTGGGGAGGAGAGGGCCTGGTGCAGGGGAGGAGAGGGCCTGGTGCAGGGGAGGAGAGGGCCTGGTGCAGGGGAGGAGAGGGCCTGGTGAAGGGGAGGAGAGGGCCTGGTGCAGGGTAGGAGTGGGCCTGGTGCTGGGGAGGAGAGGGCCTGGTGCAGGGGAGGAGAGGGCCTGGTGCAGGGGAGGAGAGGGCCTAGTGCAGGGGAGAAGAGGGCCTGGGGCAGGGGAGGAGAAGGCCTGGTGCAGGGGAGGAGAGGGCCTGGTGCTGGGGAGGAGAGGGCCTGGTGCAGGGGAGGAGAGGGCCTGGTGCAGGGGAGGAGAGGGCCCGGTGCTGGGGAGGAGAGGGCCTGGTGCAGGGGAGGAAAGGGCCTGGTGCAGGGGAGGAGAGGGCCTGGTGCAGGGGAGGAGAGGGCTTGGTGCAGGGGAGGAGAGGGCCTGGTGCAGGGGAGGAGAGGGCCTGGTGCAGGGGAGGAGAGGGCCTGGTGCAGGGGAGGAGAGGGCCTGGTGCAGGGGAGGAGAGGGCCTGGTGCAGGGGAGGAGAGGGCCTGGTGCAGGGGAGGAGAGGGCCTGGTGCTGGGGAGGAGAGGGCCTGGTGCAGGGGAGGAAAGGGCCTGGTGCAGGGGAGGAGAGGGCCTAGTGCAGGGGAGAAGAGGGCCTGGGGCAGGGGAGGAGAGGGCCTGGTGCAGGGGAGGAGAGGGCCTGGTGCTGGGGAGGAGAGGGCCTGGTGCAGGGGAGGAGAGGGCCTGGTGCAGGGGAGGAGAGGGCCCGGTGCTGGGGAGGAGAGGGCCCGGTGCAGGGGAGGAGAGGGCCTGGTGCAGGGGAGGAGAGGGCCTGGTGTAGGGGAGGAGAGGGCCTGGTGCAGGGAAGGAGAGGGCCTGGTGCAGGGGAGGAGAGGGCCTGGTGCTGGGGAGGAGAGGCCCTGGTGCAGGGGAGGAGAGGACCTGATGCTGGGGAGGAGAGGGCCTGGTGCAGGGGAGGAGAGGGCCTGGTGCAGGGGAGGAGAGGGCCTGGTGCAGGGGAGGAGAGGGCCTGGTGCAAGGGAGGAGAGGGCCTGGTGCAGGGGAGGAGAGGGCCTGGTGCAGGGGAGGAGAGGGCCTGGTGCAGGGGAGGAGAGGGCCTGGTGCAGGGGAGGAGAGGGCCTGGTGCAGGGGAGGAGAGGGCCTGGTGCAGGGGAGGAGAGGGCCTGGTGCAGGGGAGGAGAGGGCCTGGTGCAGGGGAGGAGAGGGACTGGTGCAGGGGAGGAGAGGGCCTGGTGCAGGGGAGGAGAGGGCCTGGTGCAGGGGAGGATAGGGCCTGAAGCAGGGGAGGAGAGGGCCTGGTGCAGGGGAGGAGAGGGCCTGGTGCAGGGGAGGAGAGGGCCTGGTGCAGGGGAGGAGAGGGCCTGGTGCAGGGGAGGAGAGGGCCTGGTGCAGGGGAGGAGAGGGCCTGGTGCAGGGGAGGAGAGGGCCTGGTGCAGGGGAGGAGAGGGACTGGTGCAGGGGAGGAGAGGGTCTGGTGCAGGGGAGGAGAGGGCCTGGTGCAGGGGAGGAGAGGGCCTGGTGCAGGGGAGGAGAGGGCCTGGTGCAGGGGAGGAGAGGGCCTGGTGCAGGGGAGGAGAGGGCCTGGTGCAGGGGAGGAGAGGGCCTGGTGCAGGGGAGGAGAGGGCCTGGTGCAGGGGAGGAGAGGGACTGGTGCAGGGGAGGAGAGGGCCTAGTGCAGGGGAGGAGAGGGCCTGGTGCAGGGGAGGAGAGGGCCTGGTGCAGGGGAGGAGAGGGCCTAGTGCAGGGGAGGAGAGGGCCTGGTGCAGGGGAGGAGAGGGCCTGGTGCAGGGGAGGAGAGGGCCTGGTGCAGGGGAGGAGAGGGCCTGGTGCAGGGGAGGAGAGGGCCTAGTGCAGGGGAGGAGAGGGCCTGGTGCAGGGGAGGAGAGGGCCTGGTGCAGGGGAGGAGAGGGCCTGGTGCAGGGGAGGAGAGGGCCTGGTGCAGGGGAGGAGAGGGCCTGGTGCAGGGGAGGAGAGGGCCTGGTGCAGGGGAGGAGAGGGCCTGGTGCAGGGGAGGAGAGGGCCTGGTGCAGGGGAGGAGAGGGACTGGTGCAGGGGAGGAGAGGGCCTGGTGCAGGGGAGGAGAGGGCCTGGTGTAGGGGAGGAGAGGGCCTGGTGCAGGGGAGGAGAGGGCCTGGTGCAGGGGAGGAGAGGGCCTGGTGCAGGGGAGGAGAGGGCCTGGTGCAGGGGAGGAGAGGGCCTGGTGCAGGGGAGGAGAGGGCCTGGTGCAGGGGAGGAGAGGGACTGGTGCAGGGGAGGAGAGGGCCTGGTGCAGGGGAGGAGAGGGCCTGGTGCAGGGGAGGAGAGGGCCTGGTGCAGGGGAGGAGAGGGCCTAGTGCAGGGGAGGAGAGGGCCTGGTGCAGGGGAGGAGAGGGCCTGGTGCAGGGGAGGAGAGGGCCTAGTGCAGGGGAGGAGAGGGCCTGGTGCAGGGGAGGAGAGGGCCTGGTGCAGGGGAGGAGAGGGCCTGGTGCAGGGGAGGAGAGGGCCTGGTGCAGGGGAGGAGAGGGCCTGGTGCAGGGGAGGAGAGGGCCTAGTGCAGGGGAGGAGAGGGCCTGGTGCAGGGGAGGAGAGGGCCTGGTGCAGGGGAGGAGAGGGCCTGGTGCAGGGGAGGAGAGGGCCTGGTGCAGGGGAGGAGAGGGCCTGGTGCAGGGGAGGAGAGGGCCTGATGCAGGGGAGGAGAGGGCCTGGTGCAGGGGAGGAGAGGGCCTGGTGCAAGGGAGGAGAGGGCCTGGTGCAGGGGAGGAGAGGGCCTGGTGCAAGGGAGGAGAGGGCCTGGTGCAGGGGAGGAGAGGCCCTGGTGCAGGGGAGGAGAGGGCCTGGTGCAGGGGAGGAGAGGGCCTGGTGCAGGGGAGGAGAGGGCCTGGTGCAGGGGAGGAAATGGGTGGGGGGGGTTAGGGTTCGCGGGGTTATAAAAAGATTTTAACCTTGAATAAGAAGAAGAAGAAGAGGAAGAGGAAGAAGAGGAAGAGGAAGAAGAAGAGGAAGAAGAGGAAGAAGAGGAAGAAGAGGAAGAAGAGGAAGAAGAGGAAGAGGAATTAGAGGGAGAAGAGGAAGAAGAAGAGGAAGAGGAATTAGAGGAAGAAAAGGAAGAGGAAGAAGATGAGGAAGAAGAGGAAGAGGAAGAAGAGGAAGAAGAAGAAGGGGAAGAAGAAGAGGAAGAAGAGGAAGAGGAAGAAGAGGAAGAAGAGGAAGAAGAGAAAGAGGAAGAAGAGGAGGAAGAGGAAGAAGAGAAAGAAGAAGAAGAGGAAGAAGAAGAACAGGAGGAAGAGGAAGAAGAGGAAGAAGAGGAAGAAGAGGAAGATGAAGAAGAGGAAGAAGAGGAAGAGGAAGAAGAGGAAGAGGAAGAAGAGGAGGAAGAAGAGGAAGAAGAAGAAGAGGAAGAAAAGGAAGACATATATGAGGAAAGAGGAAAAAGGAAAGGTCGCATGTACTTGATGGTCGCATGTACTTAATGGTCCCATGTGCTTGATGGTCGCATGTACTTAATGGTTCCATTACTTGATGGTCCCATGTGGTTGATGGTCGTATGTACTTAATGGTTCCATGTACTTGATGGTCCCATGTACTTGATGGTTCCATGTACTTGATGGTCCCATGTACTTGATGGTCCCATGTACTTAATGGTTCCATGTACTTGATGGTCCCATGTACTTGATGGTTCCATGTACTTGATGGTCCCATGTACTTGATGGTCCCATGTACTTGATGGTTCCATGTACTTGATGGTCCCATGTACTTGATGGTTCCATGTACTTGATGGTCCCATGTACTTGATGGTCCCATGTACTTGATGGTCCCATGTACTTGATGGTTCCATGTGCTTGATGGTTCCATGTGCTTGATGGTTCCATGTGCTTGATGGTTCCATGTGCTTGATGGTCGCATGTACTTGATGGTTCCATGTGCTTGATGGTTCCATGTGCTTGATGGTTCCATGTGCTTGATGGTCGCATGTACTTAATGGTTCCATGTACTTGATGGTCCCATGTACTTGATGGTTCCATGTACTTGATGGTCCCATGTACTTGATGGTCCCATGTACTTGATGGTTCCATGTACTTGATGGTTCCATGTACTTGATGGTCCCATGTACTTGATGGTCCCATGTACTTGATGGTCCCAAGTACTTGATGGTCCTATGTACTTGATGGTCCCATGTTCTTGGTCCCATGTACTTGATAGTCCCATGTACTTGATGGTCCCATGTACTTGATGGTCCCATGTACTTGATGTTTCCATGTACTTGATGGTCCCATGTACTTTATGGTCCCATGTACTTGATGGTCCCATGTACTTCATGGTCCCATGTACTTGATGGTTCCATGTACTTGATGGTTCCATGTACTTGATGGTCCCATGTACTTGATGGTCCCATGTACTTGATGGTCCCAAGTACTTGATGGTCCTATGTACTTGATGGTCCCATGTTCTTGGTCCCATGTACTTGATGGTCCCATGTACTTGATGGTCCCATGTACTTGATGGTCCCATGTACTTGATGGTTCCATGTACTTGATGGTTCCATGTACTTGATGGCTCCATGTACTTGAAGGTTCCATGTACTTGATGGTTCCATGTACTTGATGGTTCCATGTACTTGATGGTTCCATGTACTTGATGGTTCCATGTACTTGATGGTTCCATGTACTTGATGGTTCAATGTACTTGATGGTTCCATGTACTTGATGGTTCCATGTACTTGATGGTTCCATGTACTTGATGGTTCCATGTACTTGATGGTTCCATGTACTTGATGGTTCCATGTACTTGATGGTTCCATGTACTTGAAGGTTCCATGTACTTGATGGTTCCATGTACTTGATGGTTCCATGTACTTGATGGTTCCATGTACTTGATGGTTCCATGTACTTGAAGGTTCCATGTACTTGATGGTTCCATGTACTTGATGGTTCCATGTACTTGATGGTTCCATGTACTTGATGGTTCCATGTACTTGATGGTTCCATGTACTTGATGGTCCCATGTACTTGATGGGATCAGACACATGCATAATTTAATTTGGAAATCTTGGCAGCGTTAATCTGGTTCTTCTGAACTTCTCCATGCTGTGCTGAACATCTCCATGCTGTGCTGAACTTCTCCATGCTGTGCTGAACTTCTCCATGCTGTGCTGAACTTCTCCATGCTGTGCTGAACTTCTCCATGCTGTGCTGAACTTCTCCATGCTGTGCTGAACTTCTCCATGCTGTGCTGAACTTCTCCATGCTGTGCTGAACTTCTCCATGCTGTGCTGAACTTCTCCATGCTGTGCTGAACTTCTCCATGCTGTGCTGAACTTCTCCATGCTGTGCTGAACTTCTCCATGCTGTGCTGAACTTCTCCATGCTGTGCTGAACTTCTCCATGCTGTGCTGAACTTCTCCATGCTGTGCTGAACTTCTCCATGCTGTGCTGAACTTCTCCATGCTGTGCTGAACTTCTCCATGCTGTGCTGAACTTCTCCATGCTGTGCTGAACTTCTCCATGCTCTGCTGAACTTCTCCATGCTGTGCTGAACTTCTCCATGCTGTGCTGAACTTCTCCATGCTGTGCTGAACTTCTCCATGCTGTGCTGAACTTCTCCATGCTGTGCTGAACTTCTCCATGCAGTGCTGACCTTCTCCATGCTGTGCTGAACTTCTCCATGCTGTGCTGAACTTCTCCATGCTGTGCTGAACTTCTCCATGCTGTGCTGAACTTCTCCATGCTGTGCTGAACTTCTCCATGCTGTGCTGAACTTCTCCGTGCTGTGCTGAACTACTTGTTCAGCATCTCCTGTGTTGATGTACTTTTGTGTTACGTCTTCATCATCAATGTCTGTTACAGCACAAGGAAGGCGAGTTTTTCCAAGGTAGTGTCTCCGGTGGACGAATTTATCCTAGTCTCCAGGAACATTTATCCTGGTCTCCAGGAACATTTATCCTGGTCTCCAGGAATATTTATCCTGGTCTCCAGGAACATGTATCCTGGTCTCCAGGAACATTTATCCTGGTCTCCAGGAACATTTATCCTGGTCTCCAGAAACATTTATCCTGGTCTCCAGGAACATTTATCCTGGTCTCCAGAAACATTTATCCTGGTCTCCAGGAACATTTATCCTGGTCTCCAGAAACATGTATCCTGGTCTCCAGAAACATGTATCCTGGTTTTCAGAAACATTTATCCTGGTCTCCAGGAACATTTACGCTGGTTTCAAGAAATATTTATCCTGGTCTCCAGAAACATTTATCCTGGTCTCCAGGAACATTTATCCTGATCTCCAGGAACATTTATCCTGGTCTCCAGAAACATGTATCCTGGTCTCCAGGAATATTTATCCTGGTCTCCAGGAACATTTATGCTGGTCTCCAGGAACATTTATTCTGGTCTAGAGGAATATTTATCCTGGTCTCCAGAAACATTTATCCTGGTCTCCAGGAACATTTATCCTGGTCTCCAGGAACATTTATCCTGGTCTCCAGGAACATTTATCCTGGTCTCCAGGAACATTTATCCTGGTCTCCAGGAACATTTATCCTGGTCTCCAGAAACATGTATCCTGGCCTCCAGGAATATTTATCCTGGTCTCCAGGAACATTTATCCTGGTCTCCAGGAACATTTATCCTGGTCTCCAGGAACATTTATCCTGGTCTCCAGAAACATGTATCCTGGCCTCCAGGAATATTTATCCTGGTCTCCAGGAACATTTATCCTGGTCTCCAGGAACATTTATCCTGGTCTCCAGGAACATTTATCCTGGTCTCCATTAACATTTATCCTGGTCTCTAGAAACATGTATCCTGGTCTCCAGGAACATTTGTCCTGGTCTCCAGGAACATTTATCCTGGTCTCCAGAAATATTTATCCTGGTCTCCAGGAACATTTATCCTGGTCTTCAGGAACATTTATCCTGGTGTCAAGGAATATTTATCCTGGTCTCCAGAAACATTTATCCTGGTCTCCAAGAACATTTATCCTGGTCTCCAGAAACATGTATCCTGGTCTCCAGGAACATTTATCCTGGTCTCCAGAAACATTTATCCTGGTCTCCAGGAACATTTATCCTGGTCTCCAGAAACATTTATCCTGGTCTCCAGGAATATTTATCCTGGTCTCCAGGAACATTTATCCTGGTCTCCAGAAACATGTATCCTGGTCTCCAGGAACATTTATCCTGGTCTCCAGGAACATTTATCCTGGTCTCCTGAAACATTTATCCTGGTCTCCAGGAACATTTATCCTGGTCTCCAGAAACTTGTATCCAGGTCTCCAGGAACATTTATCCTGGTCTCCAGGAATATTTATTCTGGTCTCCAGAAACATTTATCCTGGTCTCCAGGAACATTTATCCTGGTCTCCAGAAACATTTATCCTGGTCTCTAGGAACATTTATCCTGGTCTCCAGAAACATGTATCCTGGTCTCCAGAAACATGTATCCTGGTTTCCAGAAACATTTATTCTGGTCTCCAGGAACATTTACGCTGGTTTAAAGGAACATTTATCCTGGTCTCCAAAAACATTTATCCTGGTCTGCAGGAACATTTATCCTGCTCTCCAGGATCATTTATCCTGGTCTCCAGAAACATGTATCCTGGTCTCGAGGAATATTTATCCTGGTCTCCAGGAACATTTCTGCTGGTCTCCAGGAACATTTATCCTGGTCTAGAGGAATATTTATCCTGTCTCCAGAAACATTTCTCCTGGTCTCCAGGAACATTTACCCAGGTCTCCAGGAACATTTATCCTGGTCTCCAGGAACATTTATCCTGGTCTCCAGAAACATTTATCCTGGTCTCCAGGAACATTTATCCTGTTCTCCAGAAACATGTATCCTGGTCTCCAGGAACATTTATCCTGGTCTCCAGGAACATTTATCCTGGTCTCCAGGAACATTTATCCTGGTCTCCAGGAACATTTATCCTGGTCTCCAGAAACATTTATTATGGTCTCCAGGAACATTTATCATGGTCTCCAGAAACATTTATCCTGGTCTCCAGGAACATTTATCCTGGTCTCCAGAAACATGTATCCTGGTCTCCAGAAACATGTATCCTGGTCTCCAGGAACATTTATCCTGGTCTCCAGAAATATTTATCCTGGTCTCCAGGAACATTTATCCTGGTCTCCAGGAACATTTATCCTGATCTCGAGGAACATTTATCCTGGTCTCAAGGAACATTTATGCTGGTCTCCAGGAACATTTATCCTGGTCTCCAGGAACATTTATCCTGGTCTCCAGGAATATTTATCCTTGTCTCCAGAAACATTTATCCTGGTCTCCAGGAACATTTATCATGGTCTCCAGGAACATTTATCTTGGTCTCCAGGAATATTTATCCTGGTCTCCAGAAACATTTATCCTGGTCTCCAGGAACATTTATCCTGGTCTCCAGGAACATTTATCCTGGTCTCCAGGAACATTTATCCTGGTCTCCAGGAACATTTATCCTGGTCTCCAGGAATATTTATCCTGGTCTCCATAAAAATGTATCCTGGTCTCCAGGAACATTTATCCTGGTCCCCAGAAACATGTATCCTGGTCTCCAGAAACATTTATCCTGGTCTCCAGGAACATTTATGCTGGTGTCCAGGAACATTTATCCTGGTCTCCAGGAACATTTATGCAGGTCTCCAGGAATATTTATTCTGGTCTCCAGAAACATTTATCCTGGTCTCCAAGAACATTTATCTTGGTCTCCAGAAACATGTATCCTGGTCTCCAGGAACATTTACCCTGGTCTCCAGAAACATTTATCCTGGTCTCCAGGAACATTTATCCTGGTCTCCAGGAACACTTATCCTGGTCTCCAGGAATATTTATCCTGGTCTCCAGGAACATTTATCCTGGTCTCAAGAAACATGTATCCTGGTCTCCAGGAACATTTATCCTGGTCTCCAGGAACATTTATCCTGGTCTCCAGAAACATTTATCCTGGTCTCCAGGAACATTTATCCTGGTCTCCAGAAACATTTATCTTGGTCTCCAGGAACATTTATCCTGGTCTCCAGAAACATTTATCCTGGTCTTCAGGAACATTTATCCTGGTCTCCAGAAACATGTATCCTGGTCTCCAGAAACATGTATCCTGGTCTCCAGAAGCATTTATCCTGGTCTCCAGGAACATTTAGGCTTGCTTCTAGGTACATTTATCCTGGTCTCCAGGAACATTTGTCCTGGTCTCCAGGAACATTTATCCTGGTCTTCAGGAACATTTATCCTGGTCTCCAGAAACATGTATCCTGGTCTCCAGGAACATTTATCCCGGTCTCCAGGAACATTTATGCTGGTCTTTAGGAACATTTATCCTGGTCTCCAGGAATATTTATCCTGGTCTCCAGAAACATTTATCCTGGTCTCCAGGAACATTTTCCCTGGTCTCCAGGAACATTTATCCTGGTCTCCAGGAACATTTATCCTGGTCTCCAGAAACATGTATCCTGGTCTCCAGGAACATTTATCCTGGTCTCCAGGAACATTTATCCTGGTCTCCAGGAACATTTATCCTGGTCTCCAGAAACATTTATCCTGGTCTCCAGGAACATTTATCCTGGTCTCCAGAAACATGCATCCTGGTCTCCAAGAACATTTATCCTGGTCTCCAGGAACATTTATCCTGGTCTCCAGGAACATTTATCCTGGTCTCCAGGAACATTTATCCTGGTCTCCAGAAACATTTATCCTGGTCTCCAGGAACATTTAACCTGGTCTCCAGAAACATTTATCCTGGTCTCCAGGAACATTTATCTTGGTCTCCAGAAACATGTATCCTGGTCTCCAGGAACATTTATCCTGGTCTCCAGGAACATTTGTCCTGGTCTCCAGGAACATTTATCCTGGTCTCCAGGAACATTTATCCTGGTCTCCAGAAATATTTATCCTGGTCTCCAGGAACATTTATCCTGGTCTCCAGAAACATTTATCCTGGTCTCCAGTAACATTTATCCTGGTCTCCAGAAATATGTATCCTGGTCTCCAGGAACATTTTCCTGGTCTCCAGAAACATTTATCCTGTTCTCCAGGAACATTTATCCTGTTCTCCAGGAACATTTATCCTGGTCTCCAGGAACATTTATCCTGGTCTCCAGGAACATTTACCCTGGTCTCCAGGAACATTTATCCTGGTCTCCAGGAATATTTATCCTGGTCTCCAGAAACATTTATCCTGCTCTCAAGGAACATTTATCCTGGTATCCAGGAACAATTATCCTGGTCTCCAGGAACATTTATCCTGCACTCCAGGAACATTTATCCTGGTCTCCAGGAACATTTATCCTGGTCTCCAGGAAAATTTATCCTGGTCTCCAGAAATATTTATCCTGGTCTCCTGGAACATTTATCCTGGTCTCCAGAAACATTTATCCTGGTCTCCAGGAACATTTATCCTGGTCTCCAGGAACATTTATCCTGGTCTCCAGAAACATATATCCTGGTCTTCAGGAACATTTTCCTGGTCTCCAGAAACATTTATCCTGGTCTCCAGGAACATTTATCCTGGTCTCCAGGAACATTTATCCTGGTCTCCAGAAACATGTATCCTGGTCTACAGGAACATTTATCCTGGTCTCCAGGAACATTTATCCTGGTCTCCAGGAACATTTATCCTGGTCTCCAGGAATATTTATTCTGGTCTCCAGAAACATTTATCCTGCTCTCAAGGAACATTTATCCTGGTATCCAGGAACACTTATCCTGGTCTCCAGGAACATTTATCCTGGTCTCCAGGAACATTTATCCTGGTCTCCAGGAACATTTATCCTGGTCTCCCAGAGCGATGGTATGAATTAGCAGATGCTCAACTTGCTACACAATCTTCACTGTCACCTTCACTGTTACTTTCACTGTCACCTTCACTGTTGCCTTAATGGCCACCTTAATTAATGTTCACCTTCTGTGTCACCTTCAGTTACCTTCACTGTCACTTTCACTGTCACCTTCAATTTTACGTTCACTGTCACCCTCACTGTCACATTGTCAATATAAGCCACGTGGATAACCAAGCCGTGTGGATGATCAAGCAATGTGGATGACCAAGCCATGTGGATGACCAAGCCCTGTGGATGACCAAGCCATGTGGATGACCAAGCCCTGTGGATGACCAAGCCCTGTGGATGACCAAGCCCTGTGGATGACCATGCCCTGTGGATGACCAAGCCCTGTGGATGACCAAGCCCTGTGGATGACCATGCCCTGTGGATGACCATGCCCTGTGGATGACCAAGCCCTGTGGATGACCAAGCCCTGTGGATGACCAAGCCCTGTGGATGACCAAGCCCTGTGGATGACCATGCCCTGTGGATGACCAAGCCCTGTGGATGACCAAGCCCTGTGGATGACCAAGCCCTGTGGATGACCATGCCCTGTGGATGACCAAGCCCTGTGGATGACCAAGCCCTGTGGATGACCAAGCCCTGTGGATGACCATGCCCTGTGGATGACCAAGCCCTGTGGATGACCAAGCCCTGTGGATGACCAAGCCCTGTGGATGACCAAGCCGTGTGGAGGATCAAGCCATGTGGATGACCAATCCATGTGGAAGAAACCCTGTGGATGACGAAGCCCTGTGGATGACCAAGCCCTGTGGATGATCAAGCCCTGGGGATGACCAAGCAATGTGGATGACCAGGCCCAGTGGATGATCAAGCCATGTGGATGATCAAGCCCTGTGGATGACCAAGCCATGTGGATGATCAAGCCATGTGGATAACCAAGTCATAAGGATGACCAAGCCCTGTGGATGACCAAGCCATGTGGATGACCAAGCCATGTGGATGATCAAGCCCTGTGGATGACCAAGCCCTGTGGATGACCAAGCCATGTGGATGACCAAGCCATGTGGATGATCAAGCCCTGTGGATGACCAAGCCCTGTGGATGACCAAGCCATGTGGATGACCAGGCCCAGTGGATGATCAAGCCATGTGGATGATCAAGCCCTGTGGATGACCAAGCCATGTGGATGATCAAGCCCTGTGGATTACCAACCCCCGTGGATGACCAAGCCCTGTGGATGACCAAGCCCTGTGGATGACCAAGCCCTGTGGGTGACCAAGCTCTGTGGATGATCAAGCCATGTGGATGACCAAGCCCTGTGGATGACCAAGCCCTGTGGATGACCAAGCCATGTGGATGACCAAGCCCTGTGGATGACCAAGCCATGTGGATGACCAAGCCCTGTGGATGACCAAGCCATGTGGATGTCCAAGCCCTGTGGATGACCAAGCCATGTGGATGTCCAAGCCCTGTGGATGTCCAAGCATTGTGGATGACCAAGACCTGTGGATGACCAAGCCCTGTGGATGATCAAGCTCTGTGGATGATCAAGCCATGTGGATGAACAAGCCCTGTGGATGTCCAAGCCCTGTTGATGATCAAGCCATGTGGATGACCAAGCCCAGTGGATGACTAAGCCCTGTGGACGACCAAGCCCTATGGATGACCAAGCCCTGTGGATGTCCAAGCCCTGTGGATGTCCAAGCCGTGTGGATGGTCAAGCCCTGTGGATGGCCAAGCCATGTGGATGACCAAGCCCTGTGGATGACCAAGCCCTGTGGATGACCAAGCCCAGTGGATGATCAAGCCCTGGGGATGACCAAGCCCTGTGGATGAAAAAGCCATGTGGATGACCAAGTCATGTGGATGACCAAGCCCTGTGGATGACCAAGCCATGTGGATGACCAAGCCATGCGGATAACCAAGCCGTGTGGATGACCAAGCCAAGTGGATGTCCAAGCCATGTGGATGACCAAGCCATGTGGATGACTAAGCCGTGTGGATGATCAAGCCCTGCGGATGACCAAGCCCTGTTGATTATCAAGCCCTGTGGATGACCAAGCCATGTGGACGACCAATCCCTGTGGATGACCAAACCCTGTGGATGACTAAGCTATGTGAATGATCAAGCCCTGTGGATGACCAAGCTATGTGGATGACCAAGCTGTATGGATGACCAAGCCAAGTGGATGTCCAAGCCATGTGGATGACCAAGCCATGTGGATGACTAAGCCCTGTGGATGATCAAGGCATGTGGATGACCAAGCCATGTGGATGACCAAGCCATGTGGATGACCAAGCCATGTGGATGACTAAACCAAGTGGATAACCAATGCATGTGGATGTGCTTGCCACACGTGTCTACCTGTACATCTGTGAGTCACTTGGAGCTTTCTACAGGTTCTTACCGCTCTCTCAAGCTACTGCAGCCAGAGGTGAGCTTTATTACGTGTTGCTGTCCTCATGTGTTCCGTCAGCGGCTACAGCCAAGCCCCTAGACACTTCAATCCTAACACAGCCAATCCCCCAGACACCTGTTCTTGCCTGTGGGTATATCTGGAACTGAGAGAGGGGGCAGAGCGACTGACGCTCACATGTGGCATCACGTGACGTCACATGCTAGCCCCTAGGCCTAGCAAGGAATCGTCTATATAAAATAGATGGTACTAACTACGATACTCAGATATGCTACACAAACATATACAGAGGATCAGCAGCTATGCTGACACCTAGCACAGCCAAGCCCCCAGACACTTGCATCCTAGCATAGCCAAGCCCCCAAACACGTGAATTCTAGCACAGCCTACCCCCAGACACCTGCATCCTAGTACAGCCCAGCCCCTAGACACTTGCATCCTAGCACAGCCAAGCCCCCAGACACTTGAATCCTAGCATAGCCAAATCCCCGCATCCTAGCACAGCCAAGCCCCCAAACACGTGAATTCTAGCACAGCCAAGCCCCCATACACCTGCATCCTAGCACAGCCAAACCCCTAGACACTTGCATCTTAGTACAGCCAAGGCCCCAGAGGGCCAGACACTTGCATCCTAGCATAGCCAAGCCCCAAACACGTGAATTATAGCACAGCTAAACCCCCAGACACCTGTATCCTAGCACAGCCAAGCCCCTTAGACACTTGCATCCTAGCACAGCCAAGCCCCCAGACACTTGCAGCCTAGCATAGCCAAGCTCCCCAATCACTTGCATCCTAGCATAGTTAAGCCCCAAACACGTGAATTCTAGCAGAGCCAAGCCCCCAGACACCTGCATCCTAGCACAATCAAACCCTCAAAAACGTGAAGCCTAGCACAACAAAGCCCCCAAACACGTGAATACTAGCACAGTGAAGCCCCCAGACACCTGCATCCTAGCACAGCCAAGCCCCAAGCGATGTAACTCGCCGACTTGCATTTCACACCATGCTGCCTAAATAACAACAAAAGGCGCAAGTCAGTAACCAACACACTGCTGCTGCACTCTCCCATTTTAACCTTAATAAACTTAATGTTTGCCTCGGATTATTATCCCGCCTGATAACTCCTTATTATATAAGTTGGCAGTGAAAAAAACACTATCATTGCGAATTATTTATCAGGTTTCACTCTGTATAGAGCTTTGTCATGTTTCACTGTGTAGAGCTTTGTTTCACTGTGTAGAGCTTTGGCATGTTTCACTGTGTAGGGCTTTGGCATGTTTCACTGTGTAGGGCTTTGGCATGTTTCACTGTGTAGAGCTTTGTTTCACTGTGTAGAGCTTTGGCATGTTTCACTGTGTAGAGCTTTGTTTCACTGTGTAGAGCTTTGGCATGTTTCACTGTGTAGGGCTTTGGCATGTTTCACTGTGTAGGGCTTTGGCATGTTTCACTGTGTAGGGCTTTGGCATGTTTCACTGTGTAGAGCTTTGTTTCACTGTGTAGAGCTTTGGCATGTTTCACTGTGTAGAGCTTTGTTTCACTGTGTAGAGCTTTGTTTCACTGTGTAGAGCTTTGGCATGTTTCACTGTGTAGAGCTTTGTTTCACTGTGTAGAGCTTTGGCATGTTTCACTGTGTAGGGCTTTGGCATGTTTCACTGTGTAGAGCTTTGGCATGTTTCACTGTGTAGGGCTTTGGCATGTTTCACTGTGTAGAGCTTTGGCATGTTTCACTGTGTAGGGCTTTGGCATGTTTCACTGTGTAGAGCTTTGGCATGTTTCACTGTGTAGAGCTTTGTCATGTTTCACTGTGTAGGGCTTTGGCATGTTTCACTGTGTAGAGCTTTGGCATGTTTCACTGTGTAGGGCTTTGGCATGTTTCACTGTGTAGAGCTTTGGCATGTTTCACTGTGTAGAGCTTTGGCATGTTTCACTGTGTAGGGCTTTGGCATGTTTCACTGTGTAGAGCTTTGGCATGTTTCACTGTGTAGGGCTTTGGCATGTTTCACTGTGTAGAGCTTTGGCATGTTTCACTGTGTAGAGCTTTGTCATGTTTCACTGTGTAGAGCTTTGTTTCACTGTGTAGAGCTTTGTCATGTTTCACTGTGTAGAGCTTTGTCATGTTTCACTGTGTAGAGCTTTGGCATATTTCACTGTGTAGAGCTTTGTCATGTTTCACTGTGTAGAGCTTTGTTTCACTGTGTAGAGCTTTGTTTCACTGTGTAGAGCTTTGTTTCACTGTGTAGAGCTTTGTCATGTTTCACTGTGTAGAGCTTTGTTTCACTGTGTAGAGCTTTGTTTCACTGTGTAGAGCTTTGTTTCACTGTGTAGAGCTTTGGCATGTTTCACTGTGTAGAGCTTTGTCATGTTTCACTGTGTAGAGCTTTGTCATGTTTCACTGTGTAGAGCTTTGTCATGTTTCACTGTGTAGAGCTTTGTCATGTTTCACTGTGTAGAGCTTTGTCATGTTTCACTGTGTAGAGCTTTGTTTCACTGTGTAGAGCTTTGTTTCACTGTGTAGAGCTTTGTTTCACTGTGTAGAGCTTTGTTTCACTGTGTAGAGCTTTGTCATGTTTCACTGTGTAGAGCTTTGTCATGTTTCACTGTGTAGAGCTTTGTCATGTTTCACTGTGTAGAGCTTTGTCATGTTTCACTGTGTAGAGCTTTATGAAGTCGTTTCACTGTGTAAAGCTTTATCAAGTCATATTTCAGTGTAGAACTTTATTAAGTCATGTTTCACTGTGTGGAGCTTTAGCAAGTCATGTTTTGTGTTATCAAGTCTTATAATGATTTGATAAAGCTCTACCTAGAGCAAAATATTATCCTTATAAGTTGTCCTCTAATTGGTTTTAAGAAGTATTTTGATGAATCACTTTGATATTTTGAAATTTACATATTCATCAGAATCATGGTATATATATGAGAGGAAAGCCCGCACAGTGATACACTATCTCTTATTCACATTACACTATACATCACACCCAGAGTCGAGGTTACCAGCACCACACAATACATCACCAACCCACCAGGAGCTTCATGTTGCAGCTGTCTTGCCCTAGGAAGTAACTCTGGCTTCTGTCACCTCCTGCCCTCCCTTTTATACCCTCGTTCTTCCGGAGGGAGGCTGCCACCTCATTGGCTCCCGCGCACGGCCCGGAGGATTTCTCCCGGCCCACCATTGGCTTCTACCTAGCCCGGAATCTCTCCTGGCACGCCATTGGCTATGAGGACCCGGCTCTCTAGCCTCTCAAAGTTAACGGGTTTTTGTGACATTCAGCAGGATGTTTCATCCCTTCTTCTGCCTGGGTACCTTCAAACTCACGAGGATAATTCCTAAATTGTTTTTCTTCCCCCCTGGAGTTGAGAAAAGTTTCTCTATGAGAATTAAGATGACCTCAGGATAGAAAATGGTCTTTAAACATGAGTTGGAAGATCAGTATTGATGGTGACCTAAGCAGGATCACCATCAGTGATAGTGATCTTGGAGGAAGTAAAGGTTAGTGGTTAATAGGGATGGTGAGAGGCAGCAGCAGCAAGGTTGTCTGGCCACACACTATGTTGTTACTAATACATTTACCAGAGTGTTACCCAACACTGTCTTACCCAAGACATGTTAGTCAACACTGTCTTACCCAAGACATGTTACCCAACGCTGTCTTACCCAAGACATGTTAGTCAACGTTGTCTTACCCAAGACATGTTAGTCAACACTGTCTTACCCAAGACATGTTAGTCAACACTGTCTTACCCAAGACATGTTAGTCAACACTGTCTTACCCAAGACATGTTAGTCAACACTGTCTTATCCAAGACATGTTAGTCAACACTGTCTTACCCAAGAAATGTTAGTCAACATTGTCTTACCCAAGACATTATTAGTCAACACTGTCTTACCCAAGATATTATTAGTCAACACTGTCTTACCCAAGATATTATTAGTCAACACTGTCTTACCCAAGACATTATTAGTAAACATTGTCTTATCCAAGAATGTTACTCAACACTGTCTTACCCAAGACATGTTAGCTAACACTGTCTTACCTAAGACATGTTAACTAACACTGTCTTACCTAAGACATGTTAACTAACACTGTCTTACCTAAGACATGTTAACTAACACTTACCTAAGACATGTTAACTAACACTGTCTTACCCAAGACATGTTAGCTAACACTGTCTTACCTAAGACATGTTAATTAACACTGTCTTACCTAAGACATGTTAACTAACACTGTCTTACCTAAGACATGTTAACTAACACTGTCTTACCTAAGACATGTTAACTAACACTGTCTTACCCAAGACATGTTAACTAACACTGTCTTACTTAAGACATGTTAACTAATACTCTTACCAAAGACATGTTAACTAACACTGTCTTACCTAAGACATGTTAACTAACTCTGTCTTACCTAAGACATGTTAAGTAACACTGTCTTACCCAAGACATGTTAACTAACACTGTCTTACCCAAGACATGTTAACTAAGACATGTTAGTCAGTACATCCTGGCCAGATGAGCAGTGATGGTAACGTGTCAGCAACAACAACATCAATATGCTTCACCTGTGAGTATCCTTGCACTTTGCTCACCTCTTCCCACTCCGCTATTTTTTGCCCTCTCTTCTTCCTTACTCATCCTCTCTGCCCTCCCTCTCTCCCTCCCCCCTCACCCCCTCTCTTCCTCCCTCTCCAGGTTCCTCAGTTTCTTACCATCAAGGTTACCTTTCTAGGTTTAATGTTAGTTTATGATATTTCAAGTTTAACTGCTACACGATGGTTGGTCTGTTAGGTTTCAAGTCTATCAACTACACGATGGTTGGTGTGTTAGGTTTCAAGTCTATCAACTACACGATGGTTGGTGTGTTAGGTTTCAAGTCTATCTACTACACGAGGGGTCATAAGGTTGCATGTCACCTGTACACAACCAGTCTAGAATACTTTCCTACCCAAAATAGTGATAAGTGTAAACTACCAGAGTATATACACTGACATACACAGTATATACACTGACATACACAGTATATACACTGACATACACAGTATATACACTGACATACACAGTATATACACTGACGTACACAGTATATACACTGACATACACAGTATATACACTGACATACACAGTATATACACTGACATACACAGTATATACACTGACATACACAGTATATACACTGACATACACAGTATATACACTGACATACACAGTAAGATATACATTTATCAGTGTATACAGACTGAAAGCTATGAACCTAAGTGTACATAGTAAGAACCTGCACTAGGTAGCTGCTGGAAGTATGTACCTTCTGGGCACCTAACTTCAGTACATACTTACCTTAATAAGTGAACACCGTAGCTACCCTCAGACCCCTACCTACCCAAGACAGCCTATTTACCTCAGTTCCCAACTTACCCCAGACCCCTACTTACCCCAGACCCCGTATTTACCCCAGACCTCTACTTACCCCAGACCCCCTATTTACCCCAGACCCTTATTGCAGACCCCTCCCTACTCCAGACATCCTTCCTACCCCAGACCCCCTAAACTTCCTGCCTTAGACCCCTAGTCTACCCCTGGTAACCACAAGAGGTGATAAAGGTCACGTGAGATTGGTCATGCGGGAGTCAAGGTTATGGAAGTTGTGGAATGTTTGTGTCAGTGGTGGTGGTGGGTACTGGTGGTGGTGGGTACTGGTGGTGGTGGGTACTGGTGGTGGTGGGTACTGGTGGTGGTGGTGGGTACTGGTGGTGGTGGGTACTGGTGGTGGTGGTACTGATGGTGGTGGGTACTGGTGGTGGTGGGTACTGGTGGTGGTGGGTACTGGTGGTGGTGGGTACTGGTGGTGGTGGGTACTGGTGGTGGTGGGTACTGGTGGTGGTGGTACTGATGGTGGTGGGTACTGGTGGTGGTGGTACTGATGGTGGTGGGTACTGGTGGTGGTGGTGGGTACTGGTGGTGGTGGGTACTGGTGGTGGTGGGTACTGGTGGTGGTGGGTACTGGTGGTGGTGGGTACTGGTGGTGGTGGGTACTGGTGGTGGTGGTACTGATGGTGGTGGGTACTGGTGGTGGTGGTACTGATGGTGGTGGGTACTGGTGGTGGTGGTGGGTACTGGTGGTGGTGGGTACTGGTGGTGGTGGGTACTGGTGGTGGTGGGTACTGGTGGTGGTGGGTACTGGTGGTGGTGGTACTGATGGTGGTGGGTACTGGTGGTGGTGGTACTGATGGTGGTGGGTACTGGTGGTGGTGGTGGGTACTGGTGGTGGTGGGTACTGGTGGTGGTGGGTACTGGTGGTGGTGGGTACTGGTGGTGGTGGGTACTGGTGGTGGTGGGTACTGGTGGTGGTGGTGGGTACTGGTGGTGGTGGGTACTGGTGGTGGTGGTACTGATGGTGGTGGGTACTGGTGGTGGTGGTGGTACTGATGGTGGTGGGTACTGGTGGTGGTGGGTACTGGTGGTGGTGGTGGTACTGATGGTGGTGGGTACTGGTGGTGGTGGGTACTGGTGGTGGTGGTGGTACTGATGGTGGTGGGTACTGGTGGTGGTGGGTACTGGTGGTGGTGGGTACTGGTGGTGGTGGTGGGTACTGGTGGTGGTGGGTACTGGTGGTGGTGGTACTGATGGTGGTGGTACTGATGGTGGTGGGTACTGATGGTGGTGGTACTGATGGTGGTGGGTACTGGTGGTGGTGGTGGGTACTGGTGGTGGTGGTACTGATGGTGGTGGGTACTGGTGGTGGTGGTACTGATGGTGGTGGGTACTGGTGGTGGTGGTGGGTACTGGTGGTGGTGGGTACTGGTGGTGGTAGGTACTGGTGGTGGTGGGTACTGGTGGTGGTGGTGGGTACTGGTGGTGGTGGTACTGATGGTGGTGGGTACTGGTGGTGGTGGGTACTGGTGGTGGTGGGTACTGGTGGTGGTGGGTACTGGTGGTGGTGGGTACTGGTGGTGGTGGTGGGTACTGGTGGTGGTGGGTACTGGTGGTGGTGGTACTGATGGTGGTGGGTACTGGTGGTGGTGGTGGGTACTGGTGGTGGTGGGTACTGGTGGTGGTGGGTACTGGTGGTGGTGGGTACTGGTGGTGGTGGGTACTGGTGGTGGTGGGTACTGGTGGTATTGGTACTGATGGTGGTGGGTACTGGTGGTGGTGGGTACTGGTGGTGGTGGTGGGTACTGGTGGTGGTGGTACTGGTGGTGGTGGGTACTGGTGGTGGTGGGTACTGGTGGTGGTGGGTACTGGTGGTGGTGGTACTGATGGTGGTGGGTACTGGTGGTGGTGGGTACTGGTGGTGGTGGTGGGTACTGGTGGTGGTGGGTACTGGTGGTGGTGGGTACTGGTGGTGGTGGTACTGATGGTGGTGGGTACTGGTGGTGGTGGGTACTGGTGGTGGTGGTGGGTACTGGTGGTGGTGGGTACTGGTGGTGGTGGTACTGATGGTGGTGGGTACTGGTGGTGGTGGTACTGATGGTGGTGGGTACTGGTGGTGGTGGGTACTGGTGGTGGTGGTGGGTACTGGTGGTGGTGGGTACTGGTGGTGGTGGGTACTGGTGGTGGTGGGTACTGGTGGTGGTGGTACTGATGGTGGTGGGTACTGATGGTGGTGGGTACTGGTGGTGGTGGTACTGATGGTGGTGGGTACTGGTGGTGGTGGGTACTGGTGGTGGTGGGTACTGGTGGTGGTGGTGGGTACTGGTGGTGGTGGGTACTGGTGGTGGTGGGTACTGGTGGTGGTGGGTACTGGTGGTGGTGGGTACTGGTGGTGGTGGTACTGATGGTGGTGGGTACTGGTGGTGGTGGTACTGATGGTGGTGGGTACTGGTGGTGGTGGGTACTGGTGGTGGTGGTGGGTACTGGTGGTGGTGGGTACTGGTGGTGGTGGGTACTGGTGGTGGTGGGTACTGGTGGTGGTGGTACTGATGGTGGTGGGTACTGATGGTGGTGGGTACTGGTGGTGGTGGTACTGATGGTGGTGGGTACTGGTGGTGGTGGGTACTGGTGGTGGTGGGTACTGGTGGTGGTGGTGGGTACTGGTGGTGGTGGGTACTGGTGGTGGTGGGTACTGGTGGTGGTGGGTACTGGTGGTGGTGGGTACTGGTGGTGGTGGGTACTGGTGGTGGTGGTACTGATGGTGGTGGTACTGATGGTGGTGGTACTGATGGTGGTGGGTACTGGTGGTGGTGGGTACTGGTGGTGGTGGTACTGATGGTGGTGGGTACTGGTGGTGGTGGTACTGGTGGTGGTGGGTACTGGTGGTGGTGGGTACTGGTGGTGGTGGGTACTGGTGGTGGTGGTACTGATGGTGGTGGGTACTGGTGGTGGTGGTACTGATGGTGGTGGGTACTGGTGGTGGTGGTACTGGTGGTGGTGGGTACTGGTGGTGGTGGGTACTGGTGGTGGTGGGTACTGGTGGTGGTGGTACTGATGGTGGTGGGTACTGGTGGTGGTGGGTACTGGTGGTGGTGGTACTGATGGTGGTGGGTACTGGTGGTGGTGGGTACTGGTGGTGGTGGTACTGATGGTGGTGGGTACTGGTGGTGGTGGTACTGGTGGTGGTGGGTACTGGTGGTGGTGGGTACTGGTGGTGGTGGGTACTGGTGGTGGTGGTACTGATGGTGGTGGGTACTGGTGGTGGTGGTACTGATGGTGGTGGGTACTGGTGGTGGTGGTACTGGTGGTGGTGGGTACTGGTGGTGGTGGGTACTGGTGGTGGTGGGTACTGGTGGTGGTGGTACTGATGGTGGTGGGTACTGGTGGTGGTGGTACTGATGGTGGTGGTGGGTACTGGTGGTGGTGGGTACTGGTGGTGGTGGTGGGTACTAGTGGTGGTGGGTACTAGTGGTGGTGGTGGTGGGTACTGGTGGTGGTGGTGGGTACTAGTGGTGGTGGGTACTAGTGGTGGTGGGTACTAGTGGTGGTGGGTACTGGTGGTGGTGGGTACTGGTGGTGGTGGTACTGATGGTGGTGGGTACTGGTGGTGGTGGTACTGATGGTGGTGGGTACTGGTGGTGGTGGTACTGGTGGTGGTGGGTACTGGTGGTGGTGGGTACTGGTGGTGGTGGGTACTGGTGGTGGTGGGTACTGGTGGTGGTGGTACTGATGGTGGTGGGTACTGGTGGTGGTGGTACTGATGGTGGTGGGTACTGGTGGTGGTGGTACTGGTGGTGGTGGGTACTGGTGGTGGTGGGTACTGGTGGTGGTGGGTACTGGTGGTGGTGGGTACTGGTGGTGGTGGTACTGATGGTGGTGGGTACTGGTGGTGGTGGTACTGATGGTGGTGGGTACTGGTGGTGGTGGTACTGGTGGTGGTGGGTACTGGTGGTGGTGGTACTGGTGGTGGAGGTACTGATGGTGGTGGTGGGTACTGGTGGTGGTGGTACTGGTGGTGGTGGGTACTGGTGGTGGTGGTACTGGTGGTGGTGGTACTGATGGTGGTGGTGGGTACTGGTGGTGGTGGTACTGGTGGTGGTGGGTACTGGTGGTGGTGGTACTGGTGGTGGTGGTACTGATGGTGGTGGTGGGTACTGGTGGTGGTGGTACTGGTGGTGGTGGGTACTGGTGGTGGTGGTACTGGTGGTGGTGGTACTGATGGTGGTGGTGGGTACTGGTGGTGGTGGGTACTGGTGGTGGTGGTACTGGTGGTGGTGGTACTGATGGTGGTGGTGGGTACTGGTGGTGGTGGGTACTGGTGGTGGTGGTACTGGTGGTGGTGGGTACTGGTGGTGGTGGTACTGGTGGTGGTGGGTACTGGTGGTGGTGGGTACTGGTGGTGGTGGTACTGGTGGTGGTGGTACTGGTGGTGGTGGGTACTGGTGGTGGTGGTACTGGTGGTGGTGGTACTGATGGTGGTGGGTACTGGTGGTGGTGGTACTGATGGTGGTGGGTACTGGTGGTGGTGGGTACTGGTGGTGGTGGGTACTGGTGGTGGTGGTACTGATGGTGGTGGGTACTGGTGGTGGTGGGTACTGGTGGTGGTGGTACTGATGGTGGTGGGTACTGGTGGTGGTGGGTACTGGTGGTGGTGGGTACTGGTGGTGGTGGTACTGATGGTGGTGGGTACTGGTGGTGGTGGTACTGATGGTGGTGGGTACTGGTGGTGGTGGTACTGGTGGTGGTGGTACTGGTGGTGGTGGGTACTGGTGGTGGTGGTACTGGTGGTGGTGGTACTGGTGGTGGTGGGTACTGGTGGTGGTGGGTACTGGTGGTGGTGGTACTGATGGTGGTGGGTACTGGTGGTGGTGGTACTGATGGTGGTGGGTACTGGTGGTGGTGGGTACTGGTGGTGGTGGTGGGTACTGGTGGTGGTGGGTACTGGTGGTGGTGGGTACTGGTGGTGGTGGGTACTGGTGGTGGTGGTACTGATGGTGGTGGGTACTGATGGTGGTGGGTACTGGTGGTGGTGGTACTGATGGTGGTGGGTACTGGTGGTGGTGGGTACTGGTGGTGGTGGGTACTGGTGGTGGTGGTGGGTACTGGTGGTGGTGGGTACTGGTGGTGGTGGGTACTGGTGGTGGTGGGTACTGGTGGTGGTTGGTACTGGTGGTGGTGGGTACTGGTGGTGGTGGGTACTGGTGGTGGTGGTACTGATGGTGGTGGTACTGATGGTGGTGGTACTGATGGTGGTGGGTACTGGTGGTGGTGGGTACTGGTGGTGGTGGTACTGATGGTGGTGGGTACTGGTGGTGGTGGTACTGGTGGTGGTGGGTACTGGTGGTGGTGGGTACTGGTGGTGGTGGGTACTGGTGGTGGTGGTACTGATGGTGGTGGGTACTGGTGGTGGTGGTACTGATGGTGGTGGGTACTGGTGGTGGTGGTACTGGTGGTGGTGGGTACTGGTGGTGGTGGGTACTGGTGGTGGTGGATACTGGTGGTGGTGGTACTGATGGTGGTGGGTACTGGTGGTGGTGGGTACTGGTGGTGGTGGTACTGATGGTGGTGGGTACTGGTGGTGGTGGGTACTGGTGGTGGTGGTACTGATGGTGGTGGGTACTGGTGGTGGTGGTACTGGTGGTGGTGGGTACTGGTGGTGGTGGGTACTGGTGGTGGTGGGTACTGGTGGTGGTGGTACTGATGGTGGTGGGTACTGGTGGTGGTGGTACTGATGGTGGTGGGTACTGGTGGTGGTGGTACTGGTGGTGGTGGGTACTGGTGGTGGTGGGTACTGGTGGTGGTGGGTACTGGTGGTGGTGGTACTGATGGTGGTGGGTACTGGTGGTGGTGGTACTGGTGGTGGTGGTGGGTACTAGTGGTGGTGGGTACTAGTGGTGGTGGTGGGTACTAGTGGTGGTGGGTACTAGTGGTGGTGGGTACTAGTGGTGGTGGTGGGTACTAGTGGTGGGTACTAGTGGTGGTGGGTACTAGTGGTGGTGGGTACTGGTGGTAGTGGGTACTGGTGGTGGTGGTACTGATGGTGGTGGGTACTGGTGGTGGTGGTACTGATGGTGGTGGGTACTGGTGGTGGTGGTACTGGTGGTGGTGGGTACTGGTGGTGGTGGGTACTGGTGGTGGTTGGTACTGGTGGTGGTGGGTACTGGTGGTGGTGGTACTGATGGTGGTGGGTACTGGTGGTGGTGGTACTGATGGTGGTGGGTACTGGTGGTGGTGGTACTGGTGGTGGTGGGTACTGGTGGTGGTGGGTACTGGTGGTGGTGGGTACTGGTGGTGGTGGGTACTGGTGGTGGTGGTACTGATGGTGGTGGGTACTGGTGGTGGTGGTACTGATGGTGGTGGGTACTGGTGGTGGTGGTACTGGTGGTGGTGGGTACTGGTGGTGGTGGTACTGGTGGTGGTGGTACTGATGGTGGTGGTGGGTACTGGTGGTGGTGGTACTGGTGGTGGTGGGTACTGGTGGTGGTGGTACTGGTGGTGGTGGTACTGATGGTGGTGGTGGGTACTGGTGGTGGTGGTACTGGTGGTGGTGGGTACTGGTGGTGGTGGTACTGGTGGTGGTGGTACTGATGGTGGTGGTGGGTACTGGTGGTGGTGGTACTGGTGGTGGTGGGTACTGGTGGTGGTGGTACTGGTGGTGGTGGTACTGATGGTGGTGGTGGGTACTGGTGGTGGTGGGTACTGGTGGTGGTGGTACTGGTGGTGGTGGTACTGATGGTGGTGGTGGGTACTGGTGGTGGTGGGTACTGGTGGTGGTGGTACTGGTGGTGGTGGGTACTGGTGGTGGTGGTACTGGTGGTGGTGGGTACTGGTGGTGGTGGGTACTGGTGGTGGTGGTACTGGTGGTGGTGGTACTGGTGGTGGTGGGTACTGGTGGTGGTGGTACTGGTGGTGGTGGTACTGGTGGTGGTGGGTACTGGTGGTGGTGGGTACTGGTGGTGGTGGTACTGGTGGTGGTGGTACTGGTGGTGGTGGTACTGGTGGTGGTGGTACTGGTGGTGGTGGTACTGGTGGTGGTGGTACTGGTGGTGGTGGTACTGGTGGTGGTGGTACTGATGGTGGTGGGTACTGGTGGTGGTGGGTACTGGTGGTGGTGGTACTGGTGGTGGTGGTACTGATGGTGGTGGGTACTGGTGGTGGTGGGTACTGGTGGTGGTGGGTACTGGTGGTGGTGGGTACTGGTGGTGGTGGTACTGGTGGTGGTGGTACTGATGGTGGTGGGTACTGGTGGTGGTGGGTACTGGTGGTGGTGGTATTGATGGTGGTGGGTACTGGTGGTGGTGGTACTGATGGTGGTGGGTACTGGTGGTGGTGGGTACTGGTGGTGGTGGTACTGGTGGTGGTGGTACTGGTGGTGGTGGGTACTGGTGGTGGTGGGTACTGGTGGTGGTGGTACTGGTGGTGGTGGTACTGGTGGTGGTGGTACTGGTGGTGGTGGTACTGGTGGTGGTGGTACTGGTGGTGGTGGTACTGATGGTGGTGGGTACTGGTGGTGGTGGGTACTGGTGGTGGTGGTACTGGTGGTGGTGGTACTGATGGTGGTGGGTACTGGTGGTGGTGGGTACTGGTGGTGGTGGGTACTGGTGGTGGTGGGTACTGGTGGTGGTGGTACTGGTGGTGGTGGTACTGATGGTGGTGGGTACTGGTGGTGGTGGGTACTGGTGGTGGTGGTATTGATGGTGGTGGGTACTGGTGGTGGTGGTACTGATGGTGGTGGGTACTGGTGGTGGTGGTGGGTACTGGTGGTGGTGGGTACTGGTGGTGGTGGGTACTGGTGGTGGTGGGTACTGGTGGTGGTGGTACTGGTGGTGGTGGGTACTGGTGGTGGTGGTACTGATGGTGGTGGGTACTGGTGGTGGTGGTGGGTACTGGTGGTGGTGGGTACTGGTGGTGGTGGTACTGATGGTGGTGGGTACTGGTGGTGGTGGTGGTACTGATGGTGGTGGGTACTGGTGGTGGTGGTACTGATGGTGGTGGGTACTGGTGGTGGTGGTGGGTACTGGTGGTGGTGGGTACTGGTGGTGGTGGGTACTGGTGGTGGTGGTACTGATGGTGGTGGGTACTGGTGGTGGTGGGTACTGGTGGTGGTGGTACTGATGGTGGTGGGTACTGGTGGTGGTGGTGGTACTGATGGTGGTGGGTACTGGTGGTGGTGGTACTGATGGTGGTGGGTACTGGTGGTGGTGGTGGGTACTGGTGGTGGTGGGTACTGGTGGTGGTGGGTACTGGTGGTGGTGGTACTGGTGGTGGTGGTACTGATGGTGGTGGGTACTGGTGGTGTTGGGTACTGGTGGTGGTGGTACTGATGGTGGTGGGTACTGGTGGTGGTGGTACTGATGGTGGTGGTACTGATGGTGGTGGGTACTGGTGGTGGTGGTACTGATGGTGGTGGGTACTGGTGGTGGTGGGTACTGGTGGTGGTGGGTACTGGTGGTGGTGGTACTGATGGTGGTGGGTACTGGTGGTGGTGGGTACTGGTGGTGGTGGTACTGATGGTGGTGGGTACTGGTGGTGGTGGGTACTGGTGGTGGTGGTACTGATGGTGGTGGGTACTGGTGGTGGTGGGTACTGGTGGTGATGGTACTGATGGTGGTGGGTACTGGTGGTGGTGGTACTGATGGTGGTGGGTACTGGTGGTGGTGGTACTGATGGTGGTGGTAGTGGTGGTGGTGGTACTGATGGTGGTGGGTACTGGTGGTGGTGGTACTGATGGTGGTGGGTACTGGTGGTGGTGGTACTGATGGTGGTGGGTACTGGTGGTGGTACTGATGGTGGTGGGTACTGGTGGTGGTGGTACTGAAGGTGGTGGGTAGTGGTGGTGTTGGTACTGGTAGTGGTGGTAGTGGTGGTGGTGGTGGTACTGATGGTGGTGGGTACTGGTGGTGGTGGTACTGATGGTGGTGGGTACTGGTGGTGGTGGTACTGATGGTGGTGGGTACTGGTGGCGGTGGTACTTTTGGTGGTGGGTACAGGTGGTGGTGGTACTGATGGTGGTGGGTACTGGTGGCGGTGGTACTCATGGTGGTGGGTACTGGTGGTGGCGGTACTGATGGTGGTGGGTACTGGTGGCGGTAGTACTGATGGTGGTGGGTACTGGTGGTGGTGGTACTGATGGTGGTGGGTACTGGTGGTGGTGGTACTGATGGTGGTGGGTACTGGTGGTGGTGGTACTGATGGTGGTGGATACTGGTGGCGGTGGTACTGATGGTGGTGGGTACTGGTGGTGGTGGTACTGATGGTGGGGGTATTGGTGGTAGTAGTGGTGGTGGTAGTAGTGGTGGTGGTAGTGGTGGTGGTGATAGTGGCGGTGGTACTGATGGTGGTGGGTACTGGTGGTGGTGGTACTGATGGTGGGGGTATTGGTGGTAGTAGTGGTGGTGGTAGTAGTGGTGGTGGTAGTAGTGGTGGTGGTAGTGGTGGTGGTGATAGTGGCGGTGGTACTGATGGTGGGGGTATTGGTGGTAGTAGTGGTGGTGGTAGTAGTGGTGGTGGTAGTAGTGGTGGTGGTGATAGTGGCGGTGGTACTGATGGTGGGGGTATTGGTGGTAGTAGTGGATTCAGGCCTAATAAAAATACTAATGATGCTATTATACACATGCTAGAACATATATACACTGCAATAGAGAAAAAAGAAGTCCCACTGGGGATCTTCATTGACTTACGTAAAGCTTTTGATACAGTTAACCATGACTTGCTCCACGTAAAATTGTCACACTATGGTATAAGAGGGCACTCCCTCTACTACCTCAAGTCATACCTCAGCAACAGAAGCCAATATGTGTACGCAAATGGGGCAAACTCTTCTGCACAGCCAATTACAGTTGGTGTCCCACAGGGAAGTGTCCTTGGCCCTCTTCTCTTTCTCCTATACATAAATGACCTTCCAAATGCTTCGCAATTACTCAAACCCACACTATTTGCAGATGACACTACATACGTCTTCTCTCACCCGAGCCCAGTCACGCTAGCCAATACTGTAAATACCGAATTACAGAAAATATCTACCTGGATGAGGACTAAC
>NC_091340.1:19892831-19897831 GCF_038502225.1 Cherax quadricarinatus | reverse complement strand
TTGTGTGTGTTTGTGTTTGTGTACTCACCTATTTGTACTCACCTATTTGTGGTTGCAGGGGTCGAGTCCTAGCTCCTGGCCCCGCCTCTTCACCGGTTGCTACTAGACCCTCTCTCTCCCCGCTCCATGAGCTTTATCAAACCTCGTCTTAAAACTGTGTATGGTTCCTGCCTCCACTACGTCATTTTCTAGGCTATTCCACTGCCTTACAACTCTATGACTGAAGAAATACTTCCTACTATCTCTCTGACTCATTTGTCTTCAACTTCCAATTGTGGCCTCGTGTTTCTGTGTCCCCTCCCTGGAACATCCTGTCTTTGTCCACCTTGTCTATTCCACGCAGTATTTTATATGTCGTTATCATGTCTCCCCTGACCCTCCTGTCCTCCAGTGTCGTCAGGCCGATTTCCCTTAATCTTTCTTCATAGGACATTCCCCTTAGCTCTGGAACTAACCTTGTCGCAAACCTTTGTACTTTCTCTAGTTTCTTGACGTGCTTTATCAAGTGCGGGTTCCAAACAGGTGCTGCATACTCCAGTATGGGCCTGACATACACGGTGTACAGTGTCTTGAATGATTCCTTACTAAGGTGTCGGAATGCTGTTCTCAGGTTTGCCAGGCGCCCATATGCTGCAGCAGTTATCTGATTGATGTGTGCTTCCGGAGACATGCTCGGTGTTATACTCACCCCAAGATCTTTCTCCTTGAGTGAGGTTTGCAGTCTTTGGCCACCTAGCCTATACTCTGTCTGTGGTCTTCTGTGCCCTTCCCCTATCTTCATGACTTTGCATTTGGCAGGACTAAATTCGAGAAGCCATTTGCTGGACCAGGTGTCCAGTCTGTCCAGGTCTCTTTGAAGTCCTGCCTGGTCCTCATCAGATTTAATTCTCCTCATTAACTTCACATCATCTGCAAACAGGGACACTTCTGAGTCTAACCCTTCCGTCATGTCGTTCACATATACCAAAAATAGCACTGGTCCTAGGACCGACCCCTGTGGGACCCCGCTCGTCACAGGTGCCCACTGTGATACATCATTACGTACCATGACTCGTTGTTGCCTCCCTGTCAGGTATTCTCTGATCCATTGCAGTGCCCTTCCTGTTATATGCGCCTGATGCTCTAGCTTCTGCACTAATCTCTTGTGAGGAACTGTCAAAGGCCTTCTTGCAGTCCAAGAAGATGCAATCAACCCACCCCTCTCTCTCTTGTCTTACTTCTGTTATTTTATCATAAAACTCCAGAAGGTTTGTGACACAGGATTTGCCTTCCGTGAATCCGTGCTGGTTGGCATTTATACTCCTGTTCCGTTCCAGGTGCTCCACCACTCTCCTCCTGATAATCTTCTCCATAATTTTGCATACTATACACGTCAATGACACAGGTCTATAGTTTAGTGCCTCTGTCTCCTTTTTTGAAAATGGGAACTACATTTGCCGTCTTTCATACCTCAGGTAGTTGCCCAGTTTCCAGGGATGTGTTGAAGATTGTGGTAAGTGGTACGCACAACATATCTGCTCCCTCTCTAAGGACCCATGGAGAGATGTTGTCCGGTCCCATTGCCTTTGAGGTATCGATGTCCCTTAGCAGTTTCTTCACCTCCTCCTCATCTGTATGTATGTCGTCCAACACTTGTTGGTGTATTCCTTGTTGGTGTCCCCATCTGGTCTGTCCCCCCAGAGTCCTTCCTGTCTCTACTGTAAATACTTCCTTAAATCTCGTGTTGAGCTCCTCACATACCTCTTGATCGTTTCTTGTGAGTTCTCCACCTTCTTTCCTCAGCCTTATCACCTGGTCCTTGACTGTTGTCTTCCTCCTAATGTGGCTATACAGCAGTTTCGGGTCAGATTTGACTTTCGATGCTATGTCGTTTTCATACTGTCGCTGGGCCTCCCTCCTTATCTGCGCATACTCGTTTCTGGCTCTTCTACTAATCTCCTTGTTTTCCTGGGTCCTATGCCTCCTGTACCTTTTCCATTCTCTGTTGCACTTAGTTTTTGCCTCCCTACACCTTCGGGTAAACCAAGGACTCGTTTTGGTCTTCCTATTATTTCTGTTTCCCTTGGGAACAAAACTTTCCTCTGCCTCCTTGCACTTTGTTGCCACATATTCCATCATCTCGTTTACTGATTTTCCTACCATTTCTCTGTCCCACTGAACCTCCTGCAGGAAGTTTCTCATACCTGTGTAGTCCCCCCTTTTATAGTTTGGCCTGTCCCCTTCAGTTCCTGTTACCTTCTCCACTTGTAACTCTACTATATAGTCAAAACTCAGAACCACATGATCGCTAGCTCCAAGGGGCCTCTCGTAAGTGATGTCCTCGATGTCTGAACTGCTCAGGGTGAACACAAGATCCAGTCTTGCTGGCTCATCCTCCCCTCTCTCTCTGGTTGTGTCCCTGACATGTTGATGCATGAGGTTTTCAAGTACCACATCCATCATCTTGGCTCTCCATGTTTCGGGACCCCCATGTGGCTCCAGGTTTTCCCAGTCGATCTCCCTGTGGTTGAAATCGCCCATTACCAGTAACTTTGCTCTGCTCGAGTGAGCTCTTCTTGCCACCTCAGCCAGTGTGTCCACCATCACCCTGTTGTTTTCTTCGTACTCCTCTCTTGGCCTCCTGCAGTTCTGTGGTGGGTTATACATCACTCCAATGACTACTTTATGTTCTCCGGACTGAATTGTACCTACAATGTAGTCTCTTTCTCCAATCATGTCCATGCCTTCCATTTCCTCAAATCCCCATTGGTGTTTTATGAGCAGTGCAACCCCTCCTCCCCCTCTACTCCTTCTATCTTTCCTCAGGATCTGATATCCTGTTGGGAAGATTGTGTCTGTTATTGTCTCAGCGAGTTTTGTTTCTGTGACTGCTATGATGTCTGGGGATTTTTCACTGATTCTTTCATTCCACTCCTCATGTTTATTCGTTATTCCATCCGCGTTTGTGTACCAAACCTTTAGTTTCTTTTCTATCATTGTGGTCATGCAAGTATATTGGGGTTGGGGGAGCGAGAGCCTTGGTGGGGGCCTATATGGGGCTGTGGTGTAGGTGGGGTATGTGTTGATGGGGGTGGGGTCAGAATGCTCATAAGGGACAGCTGTTGGGGTGAGGTTTGTGATATGGGTGTTGGTGGCAGAGGGAACAGTGAGTGGGTTGTAGTATAGGTTGCTCAGTTGCGTTGGGAATGTTGCGGGTGGGGTCTTTTGGTGGGAGATTCTGTGGGGTGTGTTTGCCCTTCCTCCTGTGTCTGGGTCCTGCTCATTTTCATTGCTTCTCGTTCCTCCTTGCGTCTCTGTACCCTCTCTTTCAGTGTAGTCCTTTCTTCTTGTGTTCTGTCGCGGTCGAGGTATACTCTCTGGTACCCCTCTTTGTCCCTCAGTCTTGCTTTCTCTTGCAGAATCCTGATTCGAACTGATTCTTCCTTGAAAGTTACTCTGACAGGCCGTATCCTTCCACTCGCAAACCACCCAATTCTCTGAAAATTTGTCACCTGGGTCATATTGCCCTCCCCTATTGTTTTCATGATGCCTTCAATCATTTTTTTCTCCTCCTGTTTTATTTCTTCAAAGTTGGCCCCCTTGGCTTCTTGGAGCCCGTACACAAAGACTGACCTCGCCCTTTCCTCCTCCCACTGAGTCTCCATCTGCTTCCTCTGAGGCATTTTATTTCCTTCCATTGACATGTTCTTGCCTTCAGTCCCTGTCATATCTGAAACTTCTATTCTCAGTGGACTGTCTTTCCTGGCCAGCTGTCCCTTGCTACTGCAGTTGGCTGTTAGAATCTCTGCATATAACAAACCTTCATTGTCTTCGGACCTGTCGCTTGATCTTAGTGTGCTCATCGTCTTTTCCCTGGCCCCACGTGGGTCTGATAGGGCCTTCGTGTACGGCATGTCTCCGTTGTTGCTTACCATCCCCTTGTCTGCGCCTGACTTTGAATTTCCATCATTGTCTTCAGACCTGTCGCTTGATCTCAGTGTGCTCATCGTCTTTTCCCTGGCCCCACGTGGGTCTGATAGGGCCTTCGTGTACGGCATGTCTCCGTTGTTGCTTACCATCCCCTTGTCTGCGCCTGACTTTGAATTTCCTGATGTCACATCTGAATTGCCATTTATCTCTCTAATCTGTTTCAGGCTTTGCAGTTTCTCTTCTAAGCACTGCATCCTAGCTTCTGCTGCTAAGACCTGTACTTCCCACTTCCTGCACTCTTCAGCTATCCGCTCCTCCATTTTCTTACCAAGCTCTACTATCTTCCTTCCCCACTCTTCCTCCCTTTGTTGGAGCTCTAACTCCCAGTCTTTCCTCCCTGGTTCGTCTACCAGATCTCTGGTTTTCCGTCCTCTAAGGCCACCCATTTTTTTTTTTTTTTTTTTTTTTTTTTTTAATTACCACAGACAGAAGGCTAGCGGAGGGAGGGGGTGTGGGGGGGAGAGAGAAAGGGTAGAGAAAGGGTAGAAAGAGGGAGAGAGAGGAGAGAGTATGGGGGTGAGGGATAAGACCAAGGGGGAGAGAGAGAAATGTGAGGGGGGAGAGAAAGGTAGAGAGGGAGAAAGAGAGGGAGAGGGAGAGGGAGAGAAAGAGAGAGAGAGGGAGAAAGGAGGGCGAGGGAAAAGGCTATGAGAGAGAGAAATGGAGAGATGGAGAGAGGAGCCTATAGAGAGAGAGGAGGGTGAGAGATTGGGTTATGGGAGTGAGGGAGAGAGAGAGGGAGAGAGAGAGAGGGAGAGAGAGAGGGAGAGAGGGAGAGAGAGAGGGAGAGAGAGAGGAAGAGAGAGAGGGAGAGAGAGAGGGAGAGAGAGAGGGAGAGAGAGAGGGAGAGAGAGAGGGAGAGAGAGAGGGAGAGGAAGAGGGAGAGGGGGAGAGAGAGGGGGAGAGAGAGAGGGAGAGAGAGAGGGAGAGAGAGAGGGAGAGAGCGAGGGAGAGAGAGAGGGAGAGAGCGAGGGAGAGAGAGAGGGAGAGAGAGGGAGAGGGAGAGTGAGGGAGAGAGAGAGAGAGGGAGA